>NW_026704971.1:0-280000 GCF_029867415.1 Vicia villosa | reverse complement strand
CACCAAATATAAGATTTGCCTCGGTAATTGTCATTCACAAATTCAGTCTACGACAAGCATTAAATGCTATGTTCAAATATTGTTCAAACGGTAATATTCCAACAATAGTAACAGACTTCTATAAAAAGAGAAAAACTATGATAGAAGAAAAACACATGAGTGTGAGACAGCATGAGCAAGCAAATAAGCACAAGATTAATTAAGCTGCTCCATTATAGGTAACACAGACAAAGTGTATGATGAAACGATTATGTTGAAATACACATCATAAGCCTATGAAAAGAAAGTCAAAAGGAGTGAAAAAGAAAATCTTGCATGTTGTGTTGTATGCTCCAATGGAGTTATGAGAAATCTACAAATACTTGATCGATCCATATATTTCTCATGTTAAATGACCAAAGAAACTGAATACACTGAGTTGCTGCTCGACAGTGTTTCATGTTTACTCTTGATCATTAATGTGTTATCAGCTGTAACAAGCTCAATGATCAGTATTGAAGAAGAAGAAGATGAAGATCAATGAACAAGAAGAAATTCATACAAATGTTGCTGCTCTTAATCTGCTTTCAAAAGAAGAAGAAGATCTCATCTAGAAGTTGAAGAAAAGAAGACTGCAAGAATATTTTGTATTTCTTGTATTTATATGTAAACACATAGAGTTGTTGCTCGTATTGTGTTATATCTTAGGAAACTTCTGATAGATTGTTTAGGCACCAGAAGTGACTTCTAGTGAGTGTGTCATAAACATATGTACTTAGAATAGGAGAAAATCTGCTTGACTAAGAAACACACTTGTAATCTCCAGAAGAACAATTTTGATAGAATTGGTGTTCATTGGGTATCCTCCGATATGGATACTTGAGAAGTCCTTAAGATCTGGTTAGGCTCTTGGAGGGTTCTACATAAATAAACGTTATTGTAAACTCGGTTTTTTTTTGCGAACTGACTCCTTGCTCTTTTTTGTCTTTGATATTTTTTTTATTTTTGCAAGAGTCGCCACCGACTTTTATTTTATCCAACATTTAGGAAAGGCATAAAAGAACAGGAAAGACCTTTTGACAGATTTTGGGTTCGGGGGGTTGGTTATACAAAGGGAAGGTTTTAAGCACCCTTTGTATCCATGGTTATCCATGGGCTCTTAATTGCTTAGCTCACTTTTTTAAATGCTTTGTTGATTTGAAAATAGAAGAAGTGAAGATGGACAATAGGTCATATAGGTCTCTGAAGAGTTTCACTGGGAATAATGCCCTTCAAATACCAGATAAAAGTTTTGAAAATAGATGAGAAGTTTTGAAAATACGTTGTTTGAAAATGAAAGTGTTTGAGCAAGCAATTAGGAGTTATCTACTCTCAATTTATAAGACCTTTCCTATGCATTTAATACTTTTCTTAAATGATGGTATGATTAAAAAAAATAAGAGGGAAAACCATAGAGGTGCAAGTGTGCAAAGTGTTTTTTTTTTAAGTTTTATCTTGATTATTAATGTTTTAGCTTAAAGGTAAAAATATGGTCCAAGTGGACAAAAGGAAGATGACGGAAACATAAACAATGCGTCCAAATGGACAAAGAAAAAATAGCGGAAGCATAAATAATATGTCCAAATGGACAAAGAGAAAATAGCGGAAACATAAATAATATGTCCAAATGGACAAAGAGAAAATAGCGGAAACATAAATAATATGTCCAAATGGACAAGGAGAAAATAGCGGAAACATAAATAATATGTCCAAATGGACAAAGAAAAATAGCGGAAACATAAATAATATGTCCAAATGGACAAAGAGAAAATAGCGGAAACATAAATAATATGTCCAAATGGACAAAGAAAAAAATAGCGGAAACATAAATAATATGTCCAAATGGACAAAGAAAAAAATAGCAGAAATATAAATAATATGTCCAAATGGACAAAGAAAAAATAGCAGAAATATAAATAATATGTCCAAATGGACAAAGAAAAAAATAGCAGAAATATAAATAATATGTCCAAATGGACAAAGAAAAAATGACAGAAACATAAATAATATGTCCAAATGGACAAAGAAAAAATAGCAGAAATATAAATAATATGTCCAAATGGACAAAGAAAAAATGACAGAAATATAAATAATATGTCCAAATGGACAAAGAAAAAAATAACATAAACATAAATATGATGAATGATAAAATAAAGTATAAAGCAAGAAATATAAAGAACAATATAATAAAATGCGGAATTTAAAGTTAATTGTTAGTATGTTAGCACGCGAATCATCTTGAAGCTAGTCAAGTATATCCACGATGTTAGTGAAGATCGATGGTGAGTGAATGATGATCTCGGATTTAAAGTTAATGAAAATTTATCAGAAGCTTGATAGAATCATAGCGACTACACGATAAATTTCTAAAAGTCTTAAATCAACTGCATACAATCTCTGCCATATTTGATCTTTTATTCTGATTCGGGACAAAGGAAAAAGATAAGAAATAATAACAAATAATATACAAAAATAAATATAAAACAAATTAAACTTAATTCATTCTTTTTGTGATTTTTTTGGAATTGATTTTAAGTTAATTAACAAGCTAATTAAACAAATAATTATACAAATAATTAAACTTAACAAGAAAAATATTATTTTATATGTCAAAAATTAGATTATAAAAAATATAAACCTAAATCTAAAAGGAAAATATTTTTGGAGTTTTTTGATTGGTTGAAAATAATTAAAAAAAGCAGTATTTACATAATTACTAATTAATTAAGCAAAATAAATTAATTATGAAAAGAAATAAAATATTTTTATGTTAAAAATTAAATAAACATTTTATCAACTTAAAACTAAAATTAAAACATTTTTTTTTGAGAAATTGAAAATATGCATAAATATGGAGTTTTTAATTCATGAACTCCTAACACTACTACATATTAAAAATTACATTGTACTTACTCTATGATGTTCCAAGAGTGGAATAGAGTGATTGAAATTGATTGAAAGTGGCTATTTGAATGAGCCTTGATTTTTACAAGTTTCTTGAAACTTTTGCAAAAATATAAACTTAAGCTATGACTTTGTGGTGATTGTTGTTGTTCTTTGTGTTCCTCCCCTCTTTTTTTCCTCCCCCTTTTTTTCCTCCTTCTTGAATGAAGAAAATGAAGCTCTATTTATATGCAAAGAGATATGATCATAAAGCCTTGCAAGTGGAAATTGTCATGATTGATTTTGTGGAAAAAGAATGAAATATTCTTTTATGCTAGGTTAAAAAACTTAACCATAGTTTAATCACTCAAGTATTATTCTCTTAAATCTTGCAATAATATCTTTAAGCATCTTGAATTGGTCTTGGTTGGCAACCATAAGCATCTTTGATAATATCTTTGAATTATCTCACTTTAATTAAACTTTAAATGAATAAAATTTAATAAAAATGAAATAAAAATGTCATGAATCATGGATATGTTGTGAATATCTTTAAACATATGAGAATCAAGATTGAATCACAAAAGAATTGGCCTTTTTGAAAAAAAATCAAATTTTGGTCATTACTTGTTTCAAGCATTTTTCCAAAAAAGGTCAACTTCATCAAGGCATATCTCTCTCAATTTTGATCCTATGAAAGTGTTCTTTTACTTTTTGGAAAGCCCAAGATGTCATCTACGAGCCACTTTGGAAGCGTTTTTGCATTTGGAGAAGTTATTTTGATGATATGGGCTTTGACAAAAAAACTGCTTTTTGTTGACTTTGAAAATGACCTGTAATGTTTTGGCTTATATCTCTTAGGCGGAAGCATTTCTTGACCTTGGTCCCAACATCAAAGTTGTAGAGAATTGAATTTCCTTGAGAATGAGATTTGGTTGGAATTTTTCTGATAAATTATGAGAGAGTTATGGTCGGTCAAAGTTCAGTTGACTTTTAGGTAAAAAACTCTAATTTTGCAATTTTGAGTTTTGTCGATTTCTGAACTTTTCTTGATGAATTATGATCAAACATTGATCACATGATGAATCTTTTGACAAAATATGGATGTTGACAAAAAATTGTATTTTTGACTGTCTGTTGACTTTTTGGTCAAACTGGTCGTCTGCTGACTGTTTGAGCTGTTGACTGTGCGTCCGAGCGAATCGAAGTTTGAAAATTTGTCTGGTGGTACTTTGAGACATACGGAGATCCATGAAATCCATTTGAGGTCTCAAAAACTCGTTCTCCTGAAGAAAAAAAACAAAAAACCTAGTTAGGGACTGTTTGTGTAGGAGACAGTTAGGCGTACCTGATTTTTGTGCAGTGTTGAGTCTCTGTTGATCACGTGATTATCAGAAGACTTCTAGAACAAAATATTGGAAATTTGAAGTGCGAAAAATTGATTTGACTGATGGTACAAACACGGAGAATTGCGCTGATAGCGGGTTTGACTGGTAACTAGCTGTCCGGGTATTAACGTAACAGTTAAAGTGAAAACTTAACAGTTAAAGTCAATTTTTTCTTTTTGTTTTTTGTTGTGTTAATGGTGAGAAATTATTTACATGATTTGTTAGAAAAACACAAATATAATAAATAACTAAAATACACTGTACGCGAACAAAATTACCGTCAATAATAAGATTGAAAGGGATTTAATGCATAGAAAAATAAATATTTAACTAGCAATAAACACACATAATATTATCTTACTAGTTAAACGACGGTATAATAGATAGTGTAATACTTAATACTGACAGTACAAATATTACCTAAACAAAACGTAGCGAACAGTACGGTAAACATAAAGAACGGTACATTCTAAAAAACAGAAAATACGACAAACTTTACATATGACGATTAATAATCCATGCTATGAACAACAGAAAATAGATGATCGGAAGTGTAACCATCGCAGGTCCGCATTTTTCAGGACTATGCAGACAGAAGAAGGACATGATCACCGTAAAAATAGTGATGACTATAAGAAAAAGTGTATCCATCCACTTTGCCATTTTTGCCGGGGAAGAAGAGAAAATAATTATGAGATAGAAGTTTGAGAAATTTGGGAGATGAGTGAAATTTGATGTGAGAATTTATGGAAAAAATGAGGAGTATTTATAGAGTGAAAAGAGAGAGATAGAGACGTTGGGAAAGGAGTGGTACCGTTTGAATAGTAGTAGGATTTGAAAAAAAGTATGGTAGGTTTTTGAAAAGAAAAGGGGTATAGAATAAAGCTAAGATTTGATTTGAAAGAAAGAGATTTGAAAAGAAAGGAAGATATTTGAAAAGAAAGAAAGAGATTTTGAAAAAATAATATAGTATAAAAATAAAAATTAGTGGGAAATAAAACCAATAATATTTTAATTGTTACTAGTATAATCTGAAACCCGAACTCCGCGCCTGCAAATTTTAATTCTGCACCAACTGCGTCAGCATTATTTATCTGAAAATAAATCTCAAATAAACAGTGTATGAAGTGATAAACAGTATTTGGCGTTTATGTAAGAATAAATTTAACAGCGAACCAAAATACTGTATAAAAAATTCTAAAAATTGAGTATTCATAAAATCAGGATATTTATGAAATAAAAATCCAAGATTGTATAAAACTCCAAATTTTTAGACAGAAGTCTATTGACTTCTTTTTTGAAAAAAAAAAAAAGAACGCGAGCAATTTTGGGGTATAACAATAATGATCATAACACTTAGAAAATGATGGGATCTCAGAGGTCAAAAATTGGGGTGCAACAGTTATATCTCGTGGAGATCACTGAACGAATTATTGTCCGGGGTTAGTCACAAGCAGTTGGCTTGTGCAGGGTTAGTCACGAGCAGTTGGATTGTGCAGGAGTTACTAGGTTGATGAACATTATATCTTGCTGAGATCACTGAACGATTCATCATCTAGGGGTTAGTCACTCGCGGGTAGCTTGTGCAGGAAGTGAGTCACAACAGTTGGTTGTGCATTGTATTGTGAGTCACGACAGTTGATCGTGCAGATGTAATCAGTTTGTTTATAGTGGATTAAGTCCTTTAGTGAGAGAGGAAAAATAACCTGAGGAGGGTGGAATGGAGGTAGCCTTGTTGAGAAGGTGAACCAGGATAAAAATGAATGTGTCTTTTACCTTCTATTTCTTTCATTTAACTCAGAACGTTCACGCTGAACATCTTCAGAATTGTACTTGACTAAGTCAGAAGTTCTGATGGAGTTAAGAAGTTAAACTGAATGTATATCTCATTGGTTATGTCGTGTTATCTCAAACATGCTTCCGCTACAATGATCTACGCATATCCAGAAAATGAGATACTAGAAGAAAGAAAAGATTTATAGAAAGGGAATAAAAAAATGAAAGAACATAATTCAAACCCCCATTTCTTGTGTTTTTCTCCACCTTCAGCTAGTTTTTATAAATAATAAAATTCCAGGAACTGGGGTTCGAACCCATGCCATAATCAACCCTTTACTCTGGTGTTTTAAAAACCGAGGTGCTAAGTCATTACTTTTCATGACAACCTTCGATACCTCGATTCTTTTGCCGAGGTGGAATGTGTTTCGTGTCCGACGTTGGAAGCGTTTTTTGTAGTAGTGTATGGAAATTTTATTAATTGGATTATGATTTGTGTGAGTATTGTTTCTTACAGGTATTCAATCAATGGCCAACATACTAATATGTTGTAGGAAATACGAGGATTAAGGCAAGGGGATCCCATACCCCCTTAGCTATTTGTATTAATCATGGAATATTTGCATAGATGCTTGAGGAGCCTCAAGAAGACACCTGATTTTAACTTTCATCCAAAATGTGAGAATTTACAAATCACTAATATTACTTTTGCTGATGATTTAATTTTGTTCACAAGAGGTAATGAGATATCTGTGAAGATTATGATGTTGGAATTTAAGAAATTTTGTGATGCAACTGGCTTTAAAGCACATACTGCAAAATGAAAGGTTTATTTTGGATGAATGAAAGAAGAATATCAACAAGAAATCATAGAGGCAACAAGATTCTCTACTGGTACACTACCTTTCAAATACTCGGGAGTTCCATTATCAAGTAGAAAATTGACTATGCACCAGTGTAGGCCCATTGTTTATAGGATATTGGCCAAGATAAGACATTAGACATCGAAGTTATTAGGCAAGGCATGGAGATACCAACTGATTATAACTGTTTTATTCGTTATCCCAACTTATTGGATGCAAGTGTTTCCTTTACCATTAAGATTTACAAAACAAATAAAAGCAATCTGTAGAAATTTCTTATGGAGTGGAATAGATGAAATAAGCAAAAAAAGTGCTTGTGGCATGGGAGAAGGTATGTGATCCCAAGGTTGCAGGTGGTTTAAACATAACTTCATTGATGGAATGGATTCAAGCAACAATAGGTTAAATTTTATGGAACTTACAAGCTAAGGCGACTATGGGTATGATGGATCAATGCATATTATCTCAAGAGTTAAGATGTTATAAATTGGCAAGTGACCACAAATTGCTCATGGATTCTGAAGAAGATTGTGAAAAACAGAGAAATAGTAGGGGAACACTACCTACTAGGAAGAAGTAGATCAAAAGGGGATATATATATATATATATATATATATATATATATATATATATATATATATATATATATATATATATATATATTAGGGGAACACTACCTACTAGGAAGAAGTAGATCAAAAGGGGATATATATATATATATATATATGTATATATATATATATATATATATATATATATATATATATATATATATATATATATATATATATATATATATATATATATATATATATATATATATATATATATATATATATATATATATATTAGGGGAACACTACCTACTAGGAAGAAGTAGATCAAAAGGGGATATATATATATATATATATATATATATATATATATATATATATATATATATATATATATATATGAGGAAGGATCAAATTACACCCGAAGAGTTACACCACGAGTTACACTCGTTCAAAAACTACATCTCGAATTAATATTTTTTAAATTCAACCGTTGGATTGAAACATAATATCATATAGATCATACCTATAAAGTTTGAGCTTAATCTATAATGATTTACTATATCATCAAGATATCCAAAGATTAACGTTAAAATGAGCTTTCATATAACGTTAATTTTGATGTGATTCAATGACATAGTAAATCATTATAGATTAAGCTCAAACTTTATAGGTATGATCTATATGATATTATGTTTCAATCCAACGGTTGAATTTAAAAAATATTAATTCGAGATGTAGTTATTGAACGAGTGTAACTCGTGGTGTAACTCTTCGGGTGTAATTTGATCCCACCTCTATATATATATATATATATATATATATATATATATATATATATATATATATATATATATATATATATATATATATATATATATATATATATATGGGGACGACTCAAGTGAGAACACTTGGTTATGATGGGAAATGAGAACAATGAATCACGACCATTAAATTTTGATTTTGTTGATTTTAATGGACTTGATTGGTTTCTCTGTCTATGATCCGTAATATTTATTTTAAATAAACATAGAAAGAGAAACCAATCTAGTTCATTAAAATCAACAAAATCAAAATTTAATGGTCGTGATTCATTGTTCTCATTTCTCATAATAACCAAGTGTTCTCACTTGAGTCGTCCCCTATATACATATATATAATCGCGACCATGTACAAAACTTTAAGAGGTAAAAAAGATCATGTGGAATGGAAGAATATTTTATTCAACAATTATGCTCGACCTAGAGCTGCATTTTCCCTTGGGATGGCGCTCATGGGGAAACTTCCCTCCAATTCCAAAGACAGGTTAGTATGATTTGGTATCATAATGGATAGAAATTGTAGCTTCTCTGATCAGGAAGAATTTATGGAACATTTGTTCTTTGATTGGAAAGCTACACTCAATATTTGGAAAGAAATCCTAGCCTAGTTAGATATTCGCATAACACTTGCAGGTTGGAATGAAGAAAAAATGGTTGATAAAAGATGTTGCAATCAATATTCCATATATTTTGCTTGACAAACATTTCAAGTACATGGATTTCCTATGCTTGTTGACATTCTACATTCCCTAATTAGAAGAAAGTAAACAAACTGGGATATAATGAAAAATAATTGCAGAAAGCGATGAACAAAGAGATGAGGAATCAAATGAAAAAGTAAAAAATAAGGAAAAAGCATGATGACTCAAATGAAAACTTGTGAGAGGACAAATCAAGAGTTGAAAATTGAAGAATCACAAATTGCAAAGCCTTTCACTACAACATTGCAATGATAATGGCGATTCCTGATTTCTAATTTACATCCTCGTTCAACTACATTTATTAAAACAAATTTAATTTTTGACCTTTAAAACACGATGAGAGAAAAATAGACTTTCTTCTAGGAAACACTAACACATAAACATAATAGTGACACATATGACATTGATAAGATATAAAAAAAATTAAACATAATCATAAGTATTGATGTCATATCGGTGTTGGACACTCACATGTGTTGAACACCAAACACATCATTTTTCAGAAGTGTCAGTGCTACAAAAAATTTTATTTAAACATTTAATGAATATGGAGTCAAAAAGCCCAATCAATTTTTATCTTAACCTCGTAAGCAATAGTGAACTAAAGAACCAAATTCAAAATAAATTGAAAATATAAAGTTAAAATGAGCGATAGTTTTTTTTAAGGGTCAAAATTTAAATGACCTATATTTGCAGGGTTGGCCCTTAATTAAGACCAACACTGCGACAACCTAGAGTTCAAAATTTTAGGAATCCATTTTTTTAAATACTCACATGGTATTATAAAAAGGGAAATTCTTATTCCACCTCATGTCCAAAAGAAAGACCCTTTGCAATTTTGAAAATGTCTCTCTAAAATCGGAAGTATATTTCCGGTGTGTACCATTTATTGTTAAAATTGATTGAAAGCTGGAAGTATATTTGCGGTTTTAAACCGGAGATATATTTCTGGTTTCTTCTGTTACCAGTATCAGAACCATTTTAATATATTTACGGTTGATTCGTACATAATATAAATACCTATACAATTGGAAAAAAAACCATAAATTAATGAATAACAAAAAGCTAATGAATCCGAACTACTAAATATATATATAGTGCTATAGTTGTACGAAAAAAAAATATAATCCAAACTGAATAACAAAAAAGTACAACTCAATAATAAAAAAATCAACAAAAACTATTAGGTATGGCGGATACTAAGTCAGTCTCTCACCCTCGAGGTGTTTAGTAGGCGTTTAGTATGATATTTTATTTACTATTAATATGGTCAGAAATATCATAATTTCAAAAACAAGTGGAAGTGTGTTATCATAATTTCAAAAATATCAAGAAGAAAGTTTTACAAAAAGTATGAATCTTGCAAAAAAAAAGTGTTGAATTTTAAATGAATGTTTAGCTCATTTTTCCAACAAAATATTGTGTGATTTGAAACAAGCATTTTGGAGAGAAAATGAAGAACATGAAAATTAGTCAACAAAAGAATCATTTAAAGTGACTATTTTCTCACTGTTGTTGATATGACAATTACTTCCTTGAAAAATAAATTTGAGGAATCAAAGACATTTGAAAGTGTCTTTGAATTTTCGTATGATTTACAAACGTTAAAGTTATTGGATGATAATGAGTTGAAAGAATATTGTGTTAAATTTCACTCAACTTTTTCTCATGACAATTTATTGGATGTTCTGTCATGCATAACAAACCATGTGGGCCAGGAGAGAAGGTGAATGAGGAGGCACATGGGAACAGTCCTAACAAACTTGCAGCAGTAGTGGAATTGGGACGTGGTAAGAGAGAGAAAATTGCCAGCTGGAAGTTAAGGGAATGAGTAGTTATAAGAGAGAATATTATTTGTGTAGGGGGGTATCGATGTGAATTCATTCTTGTAGCTCTCTCTCTCTGTCTGAACTTTTCTCTCTGCATTATTATCTTTCTGCTCTATCTGTAATATTCCTCTTGATTTCAGTGATGAAATCATTGAGTTGACATTCCCTTTATTACAATCAAATTTCTCCAGCACTGTTTCATTCCTTTTCTGTAATACTCGTTACATTGGTGCTTTCATCACATCATGGCAGACAACACACGTATGAAGGAGATTTATGCTGAGCTGAAGAAGAATGCTGATGCCATCGATTTGGTCAGTACAACATTACACGAACAGATTGAACGGTTGGAAGTTGCAGGAAGCGCTCAAAGGGTGAGAATGGAGGAGATCCAGAGCGCAAATGAATTTCAATTTACTCAGCTCAACAATACACTGGGTCAGCTATTGCAACGTCTGCAAGCGACATCGGCGTCTTCCCATGGTGGTGTGAACCCTTCGAAAGAGCAACAGAGAAATCCATTTCAGGTGAGATCTGTGAAACTTGATTTTCCTAGATTTGATGGTAAGAATGTCATGGATTGGATATTCAAAGCTGAACAATTCTTTGATTATTATGCTACTCCGGATGGCGATAGATTAATCATAGCTTCTGTGCATCTCGATCATGAGGTAGTTCCATGGTATCAAATGATTCAGAAAACCAACCCATCCATGTCTTGGTCTGCACTCACTAGAGCCCTAGAACTTGATTTTGGACCTTCAGCTTATGACTGTCCTCGTGCTACTCTATTTAAATTGCAACAATCTGCTTCTGTGAATGATTATTACATACAATTTACTGCACTGGTGAATAGAGTAGATGGACTGAGTGTTGCAGCTATTTTAGATTGTTTTCTTAGTGGTCTAAATGAGGAAATAAGCAGGGATGTGAGAGCAATGGAGCCTAGGAATCTGAGTAAGGCAGTGGCTCTAGCTAAACTATTTGAAGAAAAATACACAGCTACAAACAAAAACAAAACAAACATAACACCATCTAGAACTTATAACCAGAATACTTCATTCACTCAGAGAAGCCAACCAATCAACCAAAAGATTGAAAATAGCACCAAATCCAACTTACCACCATTATTACCAACACCTGCAATCAAACCATTCAATAACAGAAACCAGAACATTAAAAGAATTTCACCTGCAGAAATTCAATTGAGAAGAGAGAAGAATTTGTGCTATTTTTGTGATGAAAAGTTCTCACCTGCTCATAAGTGCCCTAACAGACAGGTCATGTTACTTCAATTGGCAACTGATGAGGACATACAGGGGGAAGAACCAATAACAATAGTGGAGGAAACAACACAAGAAGCAGATACTCATCACCTGTCTCTCAATGCTATGAGAGGATCCAATGGAGTTGGTACCATTAGATTTACAGGTCAAGTGGGCAGCATCCAAGTGAAAATCCTAGTGGATGGTGGTAGCTCTGATAATTTCATTCAACCTAGAGTGGCTCAGGCATTGAAGTTGCCAATTGAACCAGCCCCTAATCTCAGAGTTTTGGTAGGTAACGGACAAATGCTTACTGCAGAAGGCCAGATTCAACAGCTTCCATTACACATTCAAGGACAAGAGGTCAAGGTTCCTGTGTATTTACTACAAATATCAGGTGCAGATGTCATATTAGGATCAACATGGTTGGCTACATTGGGCCCTCATGTGGCTGATTATGCATCACTAACTCTCAAATTTTTCCAGAACAATCAGTTTATTACACTGCAAGGAGAGGGAAATGTGGAGACAAGTCCAGCCCAATTGAACCACTTCAGAAGATTACAACACACTAATGCAATAGAGGAGTGTTTTGCAATTCAGTGGCTCAAGAAAGATATTCCTGAGGATATATTAACAGAATTACCAACAAATATTGATCCTGAAATGGCGATATTGTTGCATAATTATGCTCAAGTCTTTAAGATTCCAACAACACTACCTCCCCAAAGGGATCAAGACCATGCTATACCTCTACAACAAGGCTCAGGTCCTGTTAAGGTAAGACCTTACAGGTACCCACATGCTCAGAAGGAACAGATTGAAAAAATGGTGCAAGAGATGTTGGATCAAGGTATAATTCAACCAAGCAATAGTCCTTTTTCGTCGCCGATACTGCTAGTTAAAAAGAAGGATGGTACTTGGCGATTTTGCACTGACTATAGGGCTCTTAATGCTATTACTGTGAAGGATAGTTTTCCCTTGCCAACGGTGGATGAACTGTTAGATGAATTATTTGGAGCTCAATACTTTTCTAAGCTGGATTTGAGGTCAGGTTACCATCAAATCATGGTTAAACCGGAGGATCGATTCAAAACTGCTTTTAGAACACACCATGGTCATTATGAATGGTTGGTCATGCCCTTTGGGCTAACAAATGCACCAGCAACGTTTCAGTGCTTGATGAACCGAATCTTTCAGTTTGCATTAAGAAAATTTGTACTGGTATTCTTTGATGACATACTGATATATAGCTCATCATGGAAGGATCACTTGCAACATGTAGCAGCAGTTCTGCAGGTCTTACAACATCATGAATTGTATGCTAGACTCTCTAAGTGTTCTTTTGGAACTACAGAAGTGGATTATTTGGGACACAAAGTATCTGGCACAGGAGTATCAATGGAGAGTACAAAGGTTAGAGCAGTTCTAGAATGGCCTAGACCAGGCAATGTCAAACAACTCAGAGGTTTCCTTGGCCTTACAGGATACTACCGGAGGTTCATAAAATCCTATGCCCAAATAGCTGGACCCTTGACGAATCTTTTGAAGAAGGATAACTTTGCTTGGAATCAGGAGGCAGAAGCATCATTTTTGAGGTTGAAGCAAGCCATGACCGAGGCACCAGTACTCACATTACCGGATTTCACTCAGCCCTTCATTTTAGAGACAGATGCATCCGGCATTGGAATAGGAGCAGTGTTGGGACAGAAGGGACATCCCATTGCTTATTTCTCCAAGAAATTGGCACCTAGAATGCAGAAGCAATCTGCTTACATTAGAGAATTGCTAGCTATCACCGAGGCTTTAGCAAAATTCAGACATTATTTGCTAGGAAATAAGTTCATTATTAGAACTGACCAAAGAAGTTTAAGAAGCCTGATGGATCAATCCCTCCAAACTCCTGAACAACAAGCTTGGTTGCATAAGTTTTTGGGTTTTGATTTTAAAATTGAGTATAAGCCAGGAAAAGATAATCAAGCAGCTGATGCCTTGTCAAGAATGTTTATGCTAGCTTGGTCTGAACCACATTCCTTGTTTTTACAAGAGCTAAGAACAAAGTTGGTGACTAATCCACATCTGAAGCAACTTATGACAGAATGCCAACAATCCACTGATACTAGTCACTACACAACCAGAGAAGGACTGCTCTTTTGGAAAGACAGAATAGTGATTCCGGTGGAAGATGAACTGATACAAAGAATCCTTCAAGAGTATCATAGCTCCCCGATTGGTGGCCATGCAGGAGTTTCTAGAACTATGGCTAGACTGAAGACTCAGTTTTATTGGCCAAAAATGCTAGAAGATGTCAAGGAGTTTGTGCAGAACTGCCTGATTTGTCAACAAGCCAAGGTCAACAATACATTACCTTCCGGCTTATTGCAACCGTTGCCGATTCCCCAACAAGTATGGGAGGATATTGCTATGGACTTTATCACAGGATTACCTAGCTCTAATGGTCAAACTGTTATCATGGTAGTAGTGGATAGACTAAGCAAATATGCCCATTTTCTTCCCATGAAAGCAGACTACACTAGTAGAAGTGTTGCTGAAACATTTATGAATCATATAGCCAAGCTACATGGAATACCTAAATCTATAGTGTCAGATAGAGATAAAATTTTTACTAGCTCCTTTTGGCAAAACCTATTCAAGTTACAAGGCACTACATTGGCTATGTCATCAGCTTATCATCCCCAATCTGATGGTCAATCTGAAATTGTCAACAAGTGCTTGGAGATGTACCTTAGGTGCTTTACTCAGGAAAATCCTAAGAGTTGGGTCAAAGCACTACCATGGGCCCAATATTGGTACAACACTGCTTTTCACACAAGCTTAGGAATGACGCCTTTCAAAGCCTTGTATGGTAGGGATCCTCCTAACCTGGTCAGACACACACCAAACAGTCAGGATGGTGCAGAGCTCAGTGAACAGTTGGCTAATAGGGATGAATTGCTGTCTCGATTGAAGAACAACTTGACTAGGGCACAACAAATCATGAAATCACAGGCTGATAAGAAGAGAAAGGACTTGACATTGCAAGTGGGGGATAAGGTATTGGTTAAGCTACAACCATACCGACAACACTCAGCATCATTGAGGAAGAATCAAAAACTGTCAATGAAATACTTTGGTCCCTTCGAGATAATAGATAAGGTGGGGACTGTTGCGTACAAACTGCAGTTGCCTTCCACTGCAAGAATCCATCCGGTGTTCCATGTATCACAACTCAAACAATTCAAGGGGAGTTCACAAGACTCATATATGCCATTACCATTGACTGTAACAGAGATTGGGCCAATCATACAACCTATAAGGGTGTTAGCTAGCAGAACGGTTTTAAGAGGATCACATCAAATTGAACAAGTGTTGGTACGATGGGAAAATGGATTAGAAGGTGAAGATACTTGGGAAGATTTGGAAGACATTAAGAACAATTATCCCAATCTCAACCTTGAGGACAAGGTTGGTTTTATAGGGGAAGGTAATGTCATGCATAACAAACCATGTGGGCCAGGAGAGAAGGTGAATGAGGAGGCACATGGGAACAGTCCTAACAAACTTGCAGCAGTAGTGGAATTGGGACGTGGTAAGAGAGAGAAAATTGCCAGCTGGAAGTTAAGGGAATGAGTAGTTATAAGAGAGAATATTATTTGTGTAGGGGGGTATCGATGTGAATTCATTCTTGTAGCTCTCTCTCTCTGTCTGAACTTTTCTCTCTGCATTATTATCTTTCTGCTCTATCTGTAATATTCCTCTTGATTTCAGTGATGAAATCATTGAGTTGACATTCCCTTTATTACAATCAAATTTCTCCAGCACTGTTTCATTCCTTTTCTGTAATACTCGTTACATGTTCTTCACTCAACTTTTTCTCATGACAATTTATTGGATGTTCATGTAGATGATGTTTTCTCTGAATTAAAAATATTACAATTTATCAAACTTGTCATCCAAATGTATCAATTGCGTATAGAATTTTACTGTCTATGCCCGTGACTGTAGCATTAGCGGAAATAAAATTTCAAAATTGAAGTTAATTAAAATCTGTTTGGGATCTTTAATGTCACAAGAGAGATTGAATGGTTCGACAATTCCGTGAATTATGTTGGAG
Source organism: Vicia villosa (assembly GCF_029867415.1). Lineage (NCBI taxonomy): Eukaryota > Viridiplantae > Streptophyta > Magnoliopsida > Fabales > Fabaceae > Vicia > Vicia villosa. The sequence goes on along the minus strand of NW_026704971.1, from coordinate 263,785 downwards.
AACATTAATTTTGACGTGGTTAAAAATAATTTTCAATCTCAAAATTTTCGAATAAAACCACTTATTAATTTCTGAGTAAAATTGTTTTTTTTTTAATATTTTATAAAACTATTATTATGTATTAAAGTATAATATGTTAAATACTATCAAATTATTTTTCTTAATTTAGTCCTTCTTATTAAACTCACATTCGTTGCATGCTCGGTAAAGGTCATAAGTTGAGTAAAAAATAAGGTAAAGGTGATAAGCGGGGAGCAAGTCTTCCATCAAAATGCACTTTTAATGCAGTAAGCACTTACCAGAATGACTTAAATTGGTATAGCCAAGGTTTAGCATGCAACCAATGAATTTTGAAAAACCATTTAGGTTAAACACATATGAAGTTGGTGTGAAGTAGTCAGTTGAACAGGAATAAGCACTTCAACACCAAAACAATCACTAGATGTTGAAAATTGGACTTGATATCAATTAATTGATTCTTTATATGATTGAGAGGGGTCACGTAATTTCCTTAGATAATTGATGTGTACATATTGCAGCCAATAATTCATTATCTAAGGATATGTCAAATTGCATTGTGTCCTATACTATCTTGAGTAGTCCATAAGAGGAGTTGGACCCACCTCAAAACTTTCTTGCCCTAAGAAAAAGGATGTGGCTATATTAGCTAGTACTTGTATTATACACCCTCAAGCAGGACAATGGAATAGTATTAATCATTGAGCTTACATTCTATGAGAAATCAATCATTCAAGAAAGAGATATACAAAAGCCAAATGGTAAAGTTATGTGTGGCTTCGTTTTCTAGCAAGTTTCATGAACAAGTCAATAGTTGGTGAATGCGAGCAAATATAATGCATTTTTAATAATGGGAATAGGCCAGCCAGTGGCAGATCTAGCCTAAATAACTAAGGGGTGTGATGAATATCGACTAAAATATTTATATATAATTTTTTTCTTCCTTTATTTAATCAATGTATTAGCAAGGTGGTTAATGATGTTGTTCTATTGAGGATGATTGTGGCAAGTTTTGGTTCGTGAGCTCAGTCTGGTGTTAAGAGCTCTCAAGTTTTTTTTTTTTGTGAAGTTTGAATACTAACCGCTCCAAATATTTTGTGGAATGAAGAATAACTGCTTTGATCCATTGTTTGGAAAGAAGATTCACCACTTCTCTCACGTGTTTGTTGTTTAATTAAAAGTTAGCGGCAAACTTCATTTTCCTTGTATGAGGGGATTCGAGAGTTCAACCTGCTAAAAGTTTTTATATTTATTGCATACTCTCAAGATCAAATCTGTGGGACATGACTAATTCATTTTTTGACTTAACATGTATAACTCCTAGTGTCTTCTCTCTTCCCTTAGCTTTTTATATTTCCGCATTTTATCTTCTACAACTTTATTTTCCGCCACATAACTCTAAAACTTTTCTAAAATGTTTTAAACTCTAATTTTAATCCTAAATATTTTTCAAATCCAAGTTTTTATGAAACACACATTTCACCTCTTTCTCTTATTTGCAAAGTCACATGTCTAACAATTTAGAGATACCTCATCAAGAAGAGTTTTTGTGGAGAGCATAATAGAAAGAACTCAAGAAATAAAGATGATGACCAACCGAATAATGATTCGACCATCTTTTATGGAGGAGAGCTTCACGAGGAAATACAAGTTGTATATTCATATTTGTAAAGGATCACTGAGAGAATTTTTCACTAAGGTACTTGATTGAATGTTTCTAAATATTGTGAAAGAATTCTACTTAAATCTAATGATCATAGGAAAGTACTTAAAGTTAACCTTAAAAGGAATTGAAATCAACAAGGATAAGTTTTAAAGGATGTTTAACCTGCCCTATCAAGAGGTATCCTACACCTACGAAGGGCCAATAAAGTTTAAAAGTTCAAGCATTTCATTGCCATATACTCCTTCATTGAGAATCCTAATTTGGATTGGAAACTTCCTATAAATGGAGAGTAGTGGTCAAATAAACAAGGGGATGATGCCATCTACTCTCAGATTGATAGAATAATATTGGGTAATGTGGAATAGATGCAAGAACATGAAAATGCTACTCTGACTAATATGACTCCAAATGTCTCAGATCATTCCATGTTAATGCTGCAGGATCATATGCATAAGAGAATTAGAACTGCCAATTTCAAATTTATAAACAACACTGTTGAGTTAGAAAAGTTCCAAGAGGCTATAAGTGGATGTTGGAATACTCCGGGCCAATGTTTGTAGTATGGAGAAAGCTGCAGAGACTTCAACCTATCATCAAAAGGTTGAGCAAGCCAATTACAAATATGAACAGAAATATTATTAAAGCTAGAGAGGAGCTTCTGAAGGCACAAACTGATTTGATATGTGACAGGATGCATATTAGTAATATTGACATGGTAAAGAATCCTCTGAAGATTGTGGCAGGAAATTGAGATTAATGTATTTAGACAAAGGGCAAAAATGGATTGGTTGAGATAGGATGATGGAAATAGAAAATATTTCCATGCTTCTATTAAGATAAGACAAAAAAATTCAAGATTATGAATAGCCTTCTGAAAGTAGATGGATCATATGTGAACACTCAACAAGTACGGGAAGAGGAGGTTTTAGAATTCTTCAAGAACCTGATGGGAAAAGCTGATAACCAACGTGATGGGATTGACATAAGTGCCATGAGAGATAGTAACCAATTAAATGCATAACAAAGGGAGCTTCTCAATGCACCTGTTACAGAAAATGAGATTCTAACAGCTTTCAAGAGCATTGAAGATATGAAATCGCCCGGAGGTGATGGATATAATGTGTATTTATTTAAGAAGACCTGGAACATCATTGACAGAGATGTAATTCTTCATAAATGGAAAATTATACAAAGCTGCCAACTGCTCGATTGTAACTTTACTCGCTAAGCACAACGATGCTAAATCTATCAACGAATATAGACCGATTGCTTGTTGTAGCACATTATACAAGATTATTTCTAAAATTCTAGCAAATAGGATGAGTGAGGTATTGGGCACTATTGTGGGTTATAATCAGGATGCTTTTGTAAAAGGAAAAAAAAACCCACAATCATATACTATTAACGTACGAATTGATCAAAGGATATGGAAGGAAAGGAGGCACTCTTAGATGTTTCATGCAGATGAACTTCGAAAATCATACAATACGATTGATTGGATCGCTTGGGAAAGCATCTTAAATGAAGTTGGGTTTCCTAGAAAATTTACTAATTGGATAATGATTGTGGTGTCATCAGTATCATACAAGTTCAATGTAAATGGACAGTACACCAACATTATGGAGGCCAGGAGAGGTTTACGGCAAGGTGATCCTATATCGCACTTGTCCTTTCTTATCGTAATGGAAAGTTTGAATAGATACCTTTGCAAGATGCAAAAAGACAGTAACTTGAACTTTCATTCAAAGTGTGAGAGGCTTAACTTTACCAACCTATGCTTTTTCGACGACTTCCTGATGTTCTCCCATGGTGATAAGATCTCTGTTGACATGATGATGAATACCTATAGGAAATTCTCTAGAGCAACTGGGCTGAAAGTTAATCCTCAAAAATGTCGACTATACTATGCAGGAATGGATAGAGATACCAAGGATACCCTTGGTAGAATCACTAAGTTCAAGGAAGGCCAATTCCCCTTTAAATATTTAGGAGTGCCTGTAACAAGTAAGAAGCTTCTGATTCAGAACAACATGCCATTGGTTGATCGTATTGTTGGAAAAATCAAACATTGGAGTGTGCGATTATTATTGTATGCTGGGAGGCTACAATTGATAAATAGTATTACTTTTGCGCTGACAAATTATTGGCTACAATATTTTCCATTTCCAAAAGACGCCATCCATAAGATAGATTCCAGTTGTCGTATCTTCTTATGGACACACTACTATGGAAAACCCATTTAACAATGGCAGGAAAATACATATAATCACGCGGGTCCATGCGTTGTTATGTAGAGTGTTGTCATAAATGTGTTACTTACAATTACGATCCTGGGACCATTGTAGTATATTGGAAAGTGCACGCGCTATCAGAACGGTTAGTTAATTCAACCGTTGTGATATACCTAAAGGTCCACCGTTCAATTCTCAGCTGTCATACCCCAAAATTTGCCCTCTTATATTCAATCAAAGGTTCCTCAATTGCCCAAGAGCATTCATGGTTCTATCAGACAAAGCTCCTCACAATCCAAGATCTCCAAAACTAGGGTTTGCATTCTATCAAAGGAGTTTGAATCTATAAGGCCTCAAATGGATCTCAAGGTATCTCATATGTCTCAAGGTATCTCCATGTCAAAAGTCAAGCTTCAATTCCGAGGATTGCTCACTCAATGGCTCAGATGATCAGCAATCGACTATGTTGACCTAAAAGTCAACTATAGTCAAAATACAGTCAAACTTCAAGACTTTTGGTCAACATCAAGTATTTGAGGTTATATCCATCATTTGATCAAATATTGATCATGATTCATTAATAAAAACTCAGAAATGAACAAATTCAAAAGGTTCAAATTAGGGTTTTTATAGGAGAAAGTCAACTCAACTTTGACTAGCCATAACTTCACATGGAGTATCAAAAATTTCCCAAACAAAGCCTATTTTGAAGGAAATTGAATTCTCTACAACTTTGTCTCTCACAAGCCAAGTCCATAAATGCTTCATTCAAGAGATATGGTCCAATACATTACAGGTCCTTTTTAGAGGTCAACCAAAAGCAGTTTTTTGTCAAAGGACATATCATCAAGATAAAATCTCCAAATGAAAAATATGTTCCAAAGTGGCTTGTAGAGGACATCTTTAGGTTTCCAAAAAGTCCTATAACTCTTCCATATCTTAAAATTTTAGGGAGATCTGCCTTGACAAAGTTGGTTGATTTTGGAGGCAAAATGTGAAATAAAAGAGGTTCAAATTGGAAATTTTTGCAAATGGGCCTATCTTGTTATGACCCAAACTTGATTATGAAGTTACTAAGAATCTCCAAATTCAATCCCATGACTATTTGATTTTTATTATAATTTTAGTGAATTTTATTCATTTAAAAAAGATAGATAAATCAAGTAAATGAAGAAAATATGAAAATATTTGATTTAATGTTGATTCCCAATCAATTTTATTAATCAAAGGGCCATATTCTTAAGCCAATTTCGTGCAGGTAATGATTGAAAAGAGAGAATCAAGAATTGGACCAATTTGGAAAGTTGAAAATTATATTTCAATCAAATTTCAAATGATTGATCCCAAGAGATATGGCCTAAGTTTGTTAACCTAAATTGTCCCAGTATATATACACAAGCATTCCTAATTCCAAGGGGAGTTTTTTGGACGCGCAGAACCCTTAAAAGCTTCAAGAAAAAAACCGTGGACCATGGTGAAAGGGAGACTGAGTTTTGTTTCGTTTTGAGCCATTCAAAGCATCGAAGAAGCTTTCTTGGTGTTCTCTGAGTCGAATGCAACCTTTACAGACCTTCACAACACCCCGCATCGGGTCCCTATCCGTCACGGTTTGCCAAACTTTTGAGTGATTCGATTATGACAAATTATGCGTTTTAAATGAGTTTTGATTATACCTTTGAGTTTGTATGAGTTATTTGAAGTTTACTGGATATTTAATTGAGGTTTGGTTGCAGATAAAGGAATTCGCCATTGCTAGGTCATTCAAGCTTGGAATGAGGGATTCTGGAATTAGGGAAAAATGGCCCAAAATAAGGGTACCAGTGGATTCAGGGTTGAATTTCGGTTCGACCTATCTATTTAATTCTAATTTATGTTCATGATTTACGGAGTTGAAGTCTTGCAGATGTTAGCTATGAATGTCGTCGCAGCAAAGGCGTGCCTGATTCGTAGCTAAAAATCAGAAGATTAAATGGAGAAGATGAAGAAGACAAGCGCGCGGGTTGCATTTGAAATTTTAAAAAAAGGGGATTTTGCTTTATATTTATTATTATCGGCGCATCTCTTTATCAGCATGGAGAACTGGCAGAGGTGGCTGAGAAGTGTTGATGGTAAGCAAAAAGACCTGGGTTCGATCCCCAGGTCGTACGTGCTGTTTGTTTTTTTTCTTGTTTATTATTTCAAAGATTCTATGCTGCGCTCCCCTATGCGTCTTCGCCATACACCTTCAGCTATCACCATCAGATTCAACACAACCTTGATCTAACGCCCAGAAAGGATGTTGCCCACCATGCTCCTTCAAGGCTTCAATACACAGGATCAATGCTTAGGTTTTCTCAATTGTTATTATTTATTTAGTTGTTTTATATTATTGATATAATGGTGTAAATAAATCAATGTTTTCTATTATATATAATTTGATTGTTAAATTAGATTAAGAATATAATTAAATAGAATTAGGCTAATGACTATGATTTAGGATTATCTCCCGATTATTTTGATTATGTCGATTTAATTTATTTAATCAATTTTTATTGTTAAAAATCACAAAAAACCCTAAAAGAGTTGTTATCAATGCATTAGGGTTTGCCCAATCCCACTGGCCATTTGGCCAAGTTTTAGGATCTAATTTATTATTCGTTCCGACTGAATCAATTGGTCGCGATGGTTAATAATCAATGAATTTAATTAATTAAATCCAATAATAAAAATACATCTATTTTGCTAAATGGTTTTAACCAAATCCATTGGTTACAATGATTAGCATTTCCTCGTTATCAAGTTCGTTATTATTTGTAATCAAATCTATTGATAATGAGGGATAACGATAATTTGAATTATTTAAAACACACTTATTTGTTATTAGTGATAATCGAACCTATCGATTAGAATTGGTAATAATTCCCCACTAATTCGTTAACTATGGTGATCAAAATTATTGATCATCGCGACTAACGCTAACATATTAAACCAGAGTTGTACGCCCAAATCTTAAAACACTCCTTCAAACTACGAATTTTCATCTCTTCAATACTGCGATTTTCAAAACTACGATAAGGTAATTCAAAATACCTTGCGAACTTCGCATTTCAAAAACTACGATAAGGCAATTCAAAAAGCCTTCAAACAACTCCATATCAAATTCTAAGGCGTACAACCCTGCCCCGAACTACGTAGACTCTGATCCTCCATAAAGAGGTACGTAGGCACTTGGATAACCAAGGCGAGTCCCCTTCCCCAAAATTCTAATTAGGTTCAAATTTTGCTATTTACCCTATTAACTTTCTGTCACCTTTCTTTATTTTGCCATAAACCTTTACTTTACAATGCAACCCTTAGGAAAGGGTTAAGGGTGCTTAACACCTTCCCTTGACCTGATTATAATAATCTTACCCCAATCTCTTAACTGCGTAGGGTTTCCTATTCGCCCTGGTAGAATAGGTGGCGACTCTAAAACCTTTAATTTTTAGGGCAGGTTGCTACATCAGCAGCGATATTTTGAAACATAAATTACAATTTATCATGGTTACATTAGATAATCATTGTGGTAAGTACCCATAGTTTATTATATACTACGTAGATTGCTTGTTTTTCCATACACCTCATTAAAGAAATACAACCATTCGAATTGATGAAGAAGTGTATAATCTGAAAATTAAACTATTTTTGAAAACCAGCTTAAACAAACCACTGTTTTCTGAATTGCATTTCCCTCATCATTTCTTTCCTGCTCTTTAACACATAAAATATGGTTCAATGGTATGATTCCTTCATTGCATCGATTCCTTCGATTCTAGTTTAATTTGAACAACATTAATTTATTGGCTGGGTCTACCTTATTATCGTCGCTTATCATTGTGATTGTTATGATAACTTATCATCATAACAATCACGATGATAAGCGATGACAATGAGGAAATCCCAACCAATAACTACATTTTATTCAAATTAAACTATAAGAGTGTGTTTGGATGAGTTAATTCAGAAATTTTAAGAAATTCAAAATTCTAAGCTATTCAAATGATTCAATTAAAATTCATTCATTATTAAATTCATTTGTTTGGATGAAATATTAAAATGATTTATTGTTAAATTTTTGGGATCATTTTCATAAATTTTAAAACTTTTAGTCCAAATTAAAAAAAATGAAAAATAGGGACCAATTTGCAATTTTTAAAAATTTGAAGGGACTATTTTGTTAAATTTGAAAATTATTAAGGACTTATTTGCAATTTTTGTGGGTGATTTTGAATTTTTTATAAAATATGAGGACCACCTTGCCAATTTTTAAAAATTAATAATAAATAATTTAACAATTGTATTATATAGAGTGAATGAGCAGTTTCATATTCTTTACTTAATGGTGTCATTTGAAATTTCTTAAAATTAACATGAATAAAATACCCCATTTTAACAATTCTCCATATTTTTCATCCAAACAATAGATTTTGGTCAAATCATTTTTAATTCCCTCAAAAAATTACTTTTCCTTAATAAAATACTTCATCCAAATACACTCTAAGAGAAGATATCAATGTATTGAAGGAATCAGGTCATTGCATCACATTCTAAATGTTAAAGAACGTGAAATAAATGATGGGATATAAGAAATTCAGAAAACGTTGATTTATATAAGTTGGTTTTCAAATACAACTTAATTTTCAGATTCTAAGTTTCTATGTCAATTTAAATAATTGTATTTTCAGTGAAATGTTAATGAAACAAACAATCTACATAGCATATAATAAATTATACTTTATCTATTGTCAACCTCTATAAGAATTTAATGAACAAAAAATTGGTAAGTCACAAGAAGCCTCTTTCTTGTGACTTAGCAATGTCTTATTCTTGTTTTGAGAATATTTGTCAATAACAACATACAATAACACAAAAAATAAATGCAACAACATAAAACATACATTTTAGGACATACCTTTTATAGAAAATTATCATAAAAATGGAACAATTATGAAGTTCATATAGTTTGTGAAGCTATGAAAAAAATACAAAGGTGGATGAAATTTCCAAAACAACTTCATACTTCTTATATTTTTTCCATAGCTAGGCAAACTAAATGTACGATAGCCACACACACGCTTTGTTAAGGTCGTGAAGACGAATCTGAAAAAATCATGACAACAAACATTTATCAAAAACAACATACAACAACATCAAAGCTTATGACGATGAAGAAGAGAAAAAATATTATAAAAATCATGTGAAACATAAAAGCAATATACACGAAAATGGGAGAATAGAAGAATACCTCCATGTATGACGAACAAGATAAATTGTTATCACTTATGAAAAAAAATCATATGGAATAGGAAAGCTAATGACAAAGAACAAGATTGACGACTATTCTGTAGAATAGTAAAGCTAATGAAGAAGATAAAGATAAAAAAATTGGGTGCTAGGGTTTTACTGTGATGGTTACGGCAATATTGTAAAGAAGCGATAGTTTATTCGCTTATATATAGGTAAACTTGTCACAACGGATGTACAAAACAACCGTAGGGACACCCCTTTTATTATTTTTTTAAGAAAATAAATAAAAAAGAAAAGGCACGCCTTAAATTTAAAGGAATAAAATATTTTAGGACGATGAGCTTCGAACCCATGAAAGCTTGATTTTATCACCATGGTGAGCATACAAACTGTTATTATATCCTAAGAATTTTAAATTTAAAAATTAAAAAAATGTTAGCACCTGAGAGTTGAGATGTCACCACGGTGTTTGGAAGAACTGTGGTGACTTGGGTCTTGTTGTTTCTACGTTTTGTAGTAGTGACAAGTGGTTTTAAGGAAAGCCGCAAAGTGTTTTTGTGGATTGAACATTATTGATATTGAAGTGTGGAATAAGACAAACATGATAAATCTTCTGTGGAACTTAAGTGGGAAAGCAGACTCTCTTTGGGTCAGATGGATCCAAACTTATATCTAAAAAGCATGAACATTATGGACATTAAAACTTAACCGTCTCATACTTGGATCATGAAAGTTATTCTCAAGTAAAGAGATCATATCCGGAACGTGTCAGCTTGGGAGGGCATTAGTAAGATGAACAAATTCAATATAACGGAAGTATATAGTACTATGCTGGTTTGTGACCGAAAGATGGAAAGGAGAAATTTAATATACGGTAATATGACGCATCTCCGAACTTGTTTTTTTGTGGTTGACTTGCCATTGGAAATTACCAACTAAGGATAGATTACTAAGATTTGGTATGCTTGATAATATGAATTGTTGTTTATGTATAGATGATGAATCCATATATCATTTTTTTTATATGTCTTGATACGAGGCATTTATGGATGGAGGTACTCGATTGGATCTAGGTAGAATTGCCCAAAGGATTGGAAGCATGAAATACAATGGCTAACCTAACAGACAAAAAGGAAAGGTAATAAAGCGGCCGTAATAAAGAGACCATCTATGAATTATAGGCCTTAAGAAATGGAAAATGTTTTGGGAATAAGGTGGATAGCAAAGATATAGGTAAAAGAATTTTAGATGCAATTGTGTATAGGGCTTGGAATAACACGAACGTTAGGAAATGTATAGATATCCTAATGTTATATGGGTGATAGTTTTCTAGTTTTCATAATCTTTTTGTATTTTGGTTGTTGGATCCTCGGTAACGCTTGTACTTACTGATCTTTTGAGTTAATTTCAAAAAATATAATATATATATATATATAAAATATCCCGTCCCAATAAATATACAAAAACACTTAAATAACAATTTGAAAAATATAAGTGCCATGATTTTATTTTATTTATTATGATACAATCTCACATTTAAAATTGAGCATTTGTACCATATTTATTATAGATTTAACTACATTTATGTACGCAAATACATTTATATTTAGGACTAGCAGGGTCTCCATAAGCCCCACAACTTCCATTACCATTATAAGTTTGATAGCACCATTGTCGACATGCAGCAAGGTCACAATCGCCATCACGGGGTGTTGTACATAATTGATCAGCCTGACATGTCATGGTTACAACTGTGGAAAAAAAAGCATGACATTATAATTAAGTTTGATAAGGTTAACTCCCATCAAATAAACATTACTTACATACATAAATATAATATAAGTGCTATGAAATAAAAAAAAAAATTATATATCTGAAAAAATAAAGAAAAGAACAAGAATTGACATGAAAAAAAACTTAGTCATTTTGAAGAACGTCAACTTCAATTGAGTGAATGAGATTTATTCTATTTCTACCTATATGCAGACCTTGAATTTATATACAACAAAAAGTATAAAATAATTGATAAAGTGGAGAGTGGATAAATATTTTTTAGATTTTTCCATATAAATCATTAAGTGAACCTTTTTAATATTTTAAATTAATACATATTTAGTAAATATTCTTGATATTTTATACTACTACATATTTAATAAATATTCTTAATATTTTATATTAATGTATATTTTGTAAATATTCTAGATAAAAAGGTAAATTCAAACAAAATAAATATTTTCAACAATTTAAGATTATTTAAGATTGTACATTTGACTAATATATTATTGATTTCAATATTTGTCATTCAAAGAATTAGTGTCTCTATTTTAAATTTTAAATAATTTTGATTTTTTTCTTACTTTTTTCAACTTAAAATTGATAATTTATTCATTTTTTAATGAAGTATAGCATTTTTTTTAGCTGTAAAGTTCTACAAACTTCTGTTGGTCTTCTTTTCTCAATTTTTATTGAAAATTGATATGCAATATTTTTATAACATGTAATTTATATTTTTTTTCATTTTAAAAATTCGAGAAATATTTGTATATCATAATATTTCAAGAATCGCAAGTAACACATCATTTATAAATGTTAAATTTATAAATGGTTAAGAGAACAAAATTATTTGAATTTAAAATATATATTAAAAATTTAATTTTCGTGAATTTTATAAAAGAGAGATTAAATCTATAAATTATTTTAATAGAACATATTGGTAAATTGTATACTTTACTATCATGTGTAGTTTCTTTCTTGTCGGAATTATGTGTTCTAACCACTTTTAAGTGACTCGTTCTTTGAAAAATAATCGGAAAAAATATTCACTATATTTTATTCATGATATTTAAGAAAACAGTAAATTTAGCTAATACTTTAACAATAAATTTTGTATTGTATGCATTTTTGTTTGTTTCAAATATTTTTTTAGTGACTAAATTTAATAAATAACAAACAAAAATTATTGTTAATATATTATAATTATTTTTATTTTCACAGTGACGTTATTAAAAAATATTAATTTTATTTAAATTCTTAGCCACAAATACTTGTCATGGATATGATTTTATAAATTATAAATATATAATTTTATTTTAAAATACAAAACTTAATTAAAAACAAATATTTGTTGTACTCCTTAAATATAAATAATATTGAAAAAAATATTTAATTGAAATACACCGACAATGTAAAGCAATTTTACACTATCAATAAATTATAATCGTTAAATTTTTGTAAATTTTTTACTTTTTCTTTAATTATATATAAAGTATTATTTGTAAATGGTTGTATGCAAAAATAACAATTATTTCTTTAAAAGACAGATAAATAATATTTACAAAAACATAAATTAAATATGTTATATAAAAAAATAATGCATGTAATTATATTTGGAATTTATGATAGTCATCTCTTTTCTAAAGTTATATAGAGACAAAGTTTAAAACAGTTATAATTGAGGTATTATAATTATTTTTTTTATATTAAATTTACTAAAAAAAATTTTCGAGTAATTTTTTAATCACAAAAGTTTATCCTATATATGATTTTATAATAATTTATAAGTAGTATATTATAATTATTTTTAATTTTAATTTTCAAAAGTATAAAAGTTAATTAATTAATTAATTTTTTTTAACAGATAATTTAAACATAGCAATTTCGAACCTGAGACCTTGAGAGAAGCACACTCTCAGGATCCAAATATTTCAGCGTTAGATCACACACACGCACACTGATTAATGAACACGCACACTAATTAATTAATTAATGATATATGTTCCCTTAAATTATTTAATTAAGTAGAATAATATTTTAAGCACTATATGATTCTTTAGATTAAAAATATCTCCTACAGTATCTTTTATGTTTTTAACTTTTTATTAAAAACAAATTGATTAATAAGAGTCATTCGTTTCGTGTATGAATTGTATACTCCAACGATAACCTAAAGAAATATATCCGTAATATGTTCTTTACAAAATCATTCCTAATTCAAAAGCGGATGAAATCGAAAAATTTAATAAAGTTAGAAGTCAGACCTATATTTGCAAAAAATTAAGTCTGCACCACTATTACTCTCTCTTTAATTAAATATGCGTGATGAAAATATTAGTGGTGTTAGACGGATCTATGCACTTAGCCAACCTACTCTAAACCTCCAAAGCACCAAAGAATGGTTGGAGAAAACTTTAGCCATTAAAATTTGATCCAGAGCTTGTCTTGTGCATGATTTTTATGATAAAATATAATGCTTATAATATAATTACTCTCTTTTTTATAAGATATAAAGAAATTACTAATGGTTATAGACAAGCAAATCTAAATAAATTGTATATCTGAACATTGCTCATTAGTAGACTCATTTTCAAAATACAAAAATTAAAACAATAAAGTCTAAAGTTTTAATAATTGTTGAAATTTAATTTTTCACTTTTTATGTTGAAGGTATTAATTTTTTTTTAATAATTCTTTAATAAAGTATATTTCTACTGTGCATGATTTTTGTAATTAATATAATTTAATTATTATCTTTTTCTTATTTAAACAATGGATTTAAATTTAATTAATTTTTTTGGAATAAAAGCATTAAAATCTCATTATCCAAAACAATCATTACAATCGATCCAATAGATTCAGGTAAAAATTAAACTCCAACCCTAATCTATACAAAGTTTATTTTTATTTTGTTGCACCCCAAAATTTGTCCTCCTAATTTTACTTCTAACTGGCTTAAGCTTCACATTCATATGCATCTCTCCATTAGGTCATTTGCATGACTTTGCATTCATTCATTAATTAAAATATCTAAAAGCATGGGATCAAGTATCATGGAACAAATTGGGGCCTCACGTAGTTTTGGCACAAGCTTATTTATTTCTTCAAAAGGATGCTTGATACTTGATCAGAAGATGATAATCGGTCCAACCTCTTGAAAAGTACTTGATCAAACGATTTCTATTCACCTGGATCTCTTGACCTAAGGTTTATTTCCCTAGGCACCTGATGCTCATGGACCTCAAAGGATTATGTTTCTCGTGCCTTTGTGTTGGGGTTTACCAATTGATTTCAGGATTTTGTTATGATCATTATATGAACTATTTCAATATATTGAGGTTTCATCTAGGTTTTATCATGTGGTCATAAATTGGTTCGCTTGATTACTTATGTTATAAATCATATACTTTGGATTTTATGCAAGAGTTTAATGTGAAATAAGGTGCCTTGAGAATCATTTTCAAGTTCAGAGCAAATTTGCTGAAAATTTGACCAAGGTCCTTCATAAAACCTTTTAGGCTTTCATACTATTATCACATGGTTCTCATTCAAATTTTCAAAATGGAAATGGTGAAGACAAGATTCGAATTTAAATCAAAGTGATCGAGGGAAAAAGAGATTCAAAGGTCATTTGAGAAAACAACCATACTCCATTTCGTTACATTTTCAAGTCATGAGCAGAGTCATTACAAAAAACCATTCATTGCGATTCCCAAAGTTACAAAGCAAAAGACATGTTCATAAGAATTATTAAAAAAGACATGTTCATAAGAACTTTGTAATGAATGGTTTTATGTAATGACTCTGCTCATGACTTGAAAATGTAACGACAGAATTAGATGATTGTGTAAGAAGTTGCATTTTAATGACTCTGCTCAGAACTTTGTAAGAAGTTGCTCGGTACAGGGCATTGGAATTAGATGATTGTGTTTCATTGGCTAGTACGGTATACTGGGAAGTTTAGGTACTAAGGATCTTGATCTGAAGGTTTTAAGTCTGGAAGTTACAAGATTAGATGGGATTAGACTTTAGGTTTTAGCAACAAATTGTGTAATTTTCTTATGTACTTGTGATGGTATGGAATGCAATGTTACTTGAATGTCTTATGAACATGTCTTTTGCTTATTACAAAGTTCATTACAAAGTTCATATAGCAAAAGACATGTTCATAAGAACTTTGTAAACAACCATACTCCATTTCGTTACATTTTCAATGACATGAGCAGAGTTATTAAAAAAAAATCAGTTGTTACTATTTTTAAAACTAAATATTAAGACAATTTCTTAATTATTTATATCTATATCAAAATTTGTATATTTTGAATGAAAAGAGTTTAAGTTATTAGTTTGTCTAAACCTCTGACATAGAAGGAAAAGAAGTTCTTCCAATGATTGTAGTCATGAATTTGATCGATGTCGAAAATCAAATTGATAAACAACGAATATTTGAGAGACAAAACAACAACTGATATTTAAGAGACAAAACAAAACTCAATGTCTAAAATAAATTATCTAAGTTTAAATAGCTTTTGAAAAATAATGATTTTACATTACGACAGAATTAACAAGAATATGTAAATCAAAGAATTAACAAGAATATGTAAATCAGAGCAATTTTTATTTATAAATAAACAAAAATCGGTGTTTGCTTAAAATAAAATTCTTTAGAGATTTTTGTATCTTATAATCACTTTTATTTTAATTTTAAACAAACTTGTTCTTAATAGCTTACTTTGAACAGTTATTATAATAAGATAAACCAATTATAGACCTAAATTGTTTTCATAAATTAGAACTTCTAGTTTAAAAAGGTTTTTTAAAACATAAAAAAATAATTGTTAATTGTTAGAATTTAGTAGATTTAAATTAAATAAACAATTAAAAAAAATTAAAATTTATTGAAATAATCTATTTTTATTTTAGGTTTTTGAATAAAAACCAGATTATATCCAGATCCACATATAAAATATGGATGGATAACCAAACCATTTATGAATAAATCGGTTGCTAACAAGTTAACAATTTTCGGATATTTAAAATAGTTTTGAATTTGGTAATGGATTTAGACACCCATATCAACCATGCATGTGTACCCAAAGTTGTAAGTTCGTCTATAGAAACTATTGTACGTAATTTCATTGAGACTTCACCATCGCATTCTTGATCGGTTCTCCATAGGTAAAGTTTTTCTCCGTAAATAGTTGTCATTTTACTTCAAGACTAAATGTGAATCAGTTTTAATCGGACAACATTTTCTAATTTCATTTTCACATCGACACTATGCGGATAATATAAAGTCAGTCAAATTGTCTTTGAGTAATAGAGCTAACATAAAGGATAACTGTGACCCAACTTAAAGAAATTTTTAAACGATATTTTTTAAAATTTAAAGACTAAATTGAATCTCCAATAAAAAAATAAGGGACGAAAAATGATATCAAACCTTAATTTAAAAAATATGTTCGCTATTACTCAACAACATTTCAATTAAGATGCTTAAATTGTTGAGTATTGCATCATTCATCAAAAAAATATATCTTCTACTATTAGGAGTGTGACTATTGTCTCCTATTCTAAATCTATATGGCACCATCTATCACTTTATTGAATTTTTTTGTATAACTATTCAATTTTTTATAAGAAATATTGTGTCAATTAACTTTTTTACTTGTTCTTCCCACATCGACGATTTGCTACATTTCCCAACATTGAATTTATATACTATAATTAAATAAATAATCACTCAAACTTTTCCATTATTATATTTTTTATCCAACAAAACTCAATTATAAATGGCATGATTTTATTGAACTTATTTAGATATGCTCTTACATTGAAAATTGAGAATTTGTGCTATATTTGTTTTATAGATTTAACACTTATGTACGCAAATACATCTATATTTAGGACTAGTAGGATTTCCATAGGCCTCACAATATCCGTTACCATTATAAGTTTGAGAGCACCATTGTCGACATCCAGCAAGAAAGCAATCACCTTCACGGGGTGTGGTACATACTTGATCTGCTTGACATGTCATTGTTATAACTGAAAAAGAAAAGCATACTTACATTTTTATAATTAAGTTTGATTATGTTAACCCAACAAATCAACATTACTTATACATATAAGTGCAACAAAATACGATAACAAATTTTATATACCTAAAAACTTAAAAAGAAAAGGACAAAAATTGACATGAATGAAAACTTAGTCATTTCGAATAGCTTCGATTTCAATAGAGTGAAGATATATTCTGGTTATATGGCAAACTTTGAATTTATATAAAAACAAAAAATATAAAATATTGATGAGTTCAAGGGTGAATAAATTTTTTTTAAAGATTTTTCTAAATAAACCATACATTGAACCTTTTTATATTAAAGTTGAACACTTATATTTAAAATATTTAAGAATATAATCTATTATTGTAATTTTTTATATTTTAAATTTTTACATATTTAATAAATAATTTAATAAAAAGACTTATCCAAAAAAAATAAATGATTTTAAAAATATAAGATTACATATCTTACTAGCATATTGTCGATTTAATTATAGTTTTGACCCATCTATCGTATTTATTATTCAATGACGTGTTATTTTATTATTCAATGATACTTTAATATCGTATTTTTATAATTTTTTATTTTTTATTAATATAATATATTGTGTTAAATTATTATTCAATGATACTTATTGTTTAAATACTATTGTTTTAGTTTATTTAATACATTTATTTTTATTATTTCATTTGATTCAACTATTAGGAGTGTTCATGGTTGGTTATTTTCAAAAACCAAACTATAATCGATTATAGACCATTTAAATAGTTTGAATTTATAATCATAAGTATATTTTAATCAAAATCAATTATAAAATTAGTTATATATATTCTATTATGGTTTTATAACAAATTTTTATACAATATCCGATTTTAAATTGGTCATGGTTTTATAACCAGTTTTTTATACAATGTCTGATTTTAAATTATTTATTTTCTCAAAATCATTTTTAAATCGATTATTTATATTTTAGATGAAAAAACTAGATTTTTTATTTAAAACTTTCAGTTATTTA
Organism: Vicia villosa; assembly: GCF_029867415.1. Taxonomy (NCBI): domain Eukaryota; kingdom Viridiplantae; phylum Streptophyta; class Magnoliopsida; order Fabales; family Fabaceae; genus Vicia; species Vicia villosa. Next base: position 245,752 of record NW_026704971.1, on the reverse strand, counting down.
AATAAAATCAGTTGTTACTATTTTAAAAACTAAATATTAAGACAATTTCTTTACTATTTATATCTATATCAAAATTTGTAGATTTCGTACGAAAAAGAGTTTAAGTTATTAGTTTGTCTAATCCTCTGACATGGAAGGAAAATAAGTTCTTCCAATAATTGTAGTCATGAATTTGATCGATGTCGAAAATCAAATTGATAAACAACGAATATTTGAGAGACAAAACAACAACTGGTATTTAAGAGACAAAACAAAACTCAATGTCTAAAATAAATTGTCTAAGTTTTAATAGCTTTTGAAAAATCATTATTTAACATTACGACAAAATTAACAAGAATATGTAAATCAAAGAATTAACAAGAATATGTAAATCAAAGCAATTTTTATTTATAAATAAACAAAAATCAGTGTTTTCTTAAAATAAAAATCTTTAAAGAGTTTTGTGTCTTATAATCACTTTTATTTTAATTTTAAACAAACTTGTTCTTAATAATTTTTTATGACCTGTTATTATAATAAGATAAAACAATTATAGACCCAAGTTGCTTTCGTAAATTAGAACTTTTAGTTTAAAAAGGTTTTTTTAAACATAAAATAAAAATAATTGTTAATTGTTGGAATTTAGTAGATTTAAATTAAATAAACAACTAAAAAAATTAAAATTTATTGAAATAATCTATTTTTATTTTAGGTTTTTGAATAAAAACCGGATTATATCCAGATCCACATATAAAATATGGATGGATAATCGAACCATTTATGAATAAATCCGTTGCTAACAAGTTAACAATTTTCGGATATTTAAAATGGTTTTGAATTTGGTTATGGATTTAGACACCCTTATCAACCATGCATGTGTAGCCAAAGTTGTAAGTTCGTCTATACAAACTATTGTACGTAATTTCATTGAGACTTCACCATTGCATTCTCGACCGTGTTCTCCATAGGATAAGTGTATCTCCGTAAATAGTTATCATTTTACTTCAAGACTAAATGTGAATCAGTTTTAATCCGACAACATTTTCTAATTTCATTTTCACATCGACACTATGCGGATAATATAAAGTCATTCAAATTGTCTTTAACTAATAGAGCTAACATAAAGGATAACTGTGACACAACTTAAAGAAATAAGGGATATAAATGATATTTTTTAAAATTTAAAGACTAAATTGAATCTCCAATAAAAAAATAAGGGACGAAAAATGATATCAAACCTTAATTTAAAAAATATGTTCGCTATTACTCAACAATATTTCAATTAAGATGCTTAAATTGTTGAGTATTGCATCATACATCAAAAAATATATGTTCTACTATTAGGAGTAAAATCTTTCACTATTGTCTCCTATTCTAAATCTATATTACACTCTCTATCACTTTATTGAATATTTTTTGTATAACTATTCAATTTTTTATAAGAAATATTGTGCCAATTAACTTTTTTACTTGTTCTTCCCACATCGACGATTTGCTACATTTCCCAACATTGAATTTATATACTATAATTAAATAAATAATCACTCAAACTTTTCCATTGTTATATTTTTTATCCAACAAAACTCAATAATAAATGCCATGATTTTATTGAATTTATTTAGATATGCTCTTACATTTAAAATTTAGAATTTGTGCTATATTTTTTTTATAGGCTTAACACTTATGTACGCAAATACATCTATATTTAGGACTAGTAGGATTTCCATAGGCCTCACAATGTCCGTTACCATTATAAGTTTGAGAGCACCATTGTCGACATCCAGCAAGAAAGCAGTCACCTTCACGGGGTGTGGTACATACTTGATCTGCTTGACATCTAATTGTTATAACTGGAAAAGAAAAGCATAATTACATTTTTAGAATTAAGTTTGATTATGTTAACCCAACAAATCAACATTACTTATGCATATAAGTGCTACAAAATACAATAACAAATTTTATATACCTGAAAACATAAAGAAAAGTACAAAAATTGGCATGAATGAAAACTTAGTCATTTCGAATAGCTTCGATTTCAATAGAGTGAAGATATATTCTGGTTATATGGCAAACATTGATTTATATAAAAATAAAAAATATAAAATATTGATGAGTTCAAGAGTGAATAAATTTTTTTTAAAGATTTTTCTAAATAAACCACACATTGAACCTTTTAATTTTATTAAAGTTGAACACCTATATTTAAAATATTTAAGAATATAATCTATTATTGCATTTTTTATATTTTAAATTATTGCGTATTTAATAAATAATTCAATAAAAAGACTTATCCAAAAAAAATTAAAAGATTTTAAGAATATAAAATTACATATCTGACTAACATATTGTCGATTTAATTATAGTTTTGACCCATCTATCGTATTTATTATTCAATGACGTGTTAATTTATTATTCAATGATACTTTAATATCGTATTTTTATAATTTTTTATGTTTTATTAATATAATATATTGTGTTAAATTATTATTCAATGATACTTATTGTCTAAATACTATTTTTTTAGTTTATTTAATATATTTATTTTTATTATTTCATTTGATTCAACTATTAGGGGTGTTATTGGTTGGTTATTCTCAAAAACCAAACTATAATCAATTATAGACCATTTAAATAGTTTGAATTTATAACCATAAGTATATTTTAATCAAAATCAATTATAAAATTAGTTATATATTCGATTATGGCTTTATAACAAATTTTTATACAATATCGATTTTAAATTGGTCATGGGTTTATAACCGGTTTTTTATACAATGTCTGGTTTTAAATTATTTATTTTCCAAAATCATTTTTAAATCGATTATTTATAATTGAGATGAAAAAACTAGATTTTTTATTTAAAACTTTCAGTTATTTAAAAATAATCAGTTGTTACTATTATTTTTAAAACTAAATATTATGACAATTTCTTAACTATTTATATCTATATCAAAATTTGTAGATTTTGTACGAAAAGAGTTTAAGTTATTAGTTTGTCTAAACCTCTGACATGGAAGGAAAAGAAGTTCTTCTAATGATTGTAGTCATGAATTTGATCGATGTCGAAAATCAAATTGATAAACAACGAATATTTGAGAGACAAAACAACAACTGGTATTTAAGAGACAAAACAAAACTCAATGTCTAAAATAAATTATCTAAGTTTTAATAGCTTTTAAAAAATAATGATTTTACATTACGACAGAATTAACAAGAATATGTAAATCAAAGAATGAACAAGAATATGTAAATCAGGGCAATTTTTATTTTTAAATAAACAAAAATCGGTGTTTGCTTAAATTAAAAATCTTTAGAGATTTCTGTGTCTTATAATCACTTTTATTTTAACTTTAAACAAACTTGTTCTTAATAACTTATTTTGAACATTTATTGTGAGATATTGGATCGAACTCTAGTATGGTCGAAGGGTAGCTTCTTGGTTCGACAGTTCGACATGGTTAAACATGAAGTCGAAGGTTGTTCACATGCAGGTGTCGAAGTGTGCATGATGTAGTCGATGATAGATCTAACATGCAGGTGTCGAAGATGCTAGGGTTGTTAGCATGTTAAATTAGGTTTTAGTGTTTAAACCCTAATTTGTTAAGTTAGCTTGTGTATTGGGCCTTGTGGCAAAAGCCCATTAGTTAGTAGGTTATGTTTTATTATAAATAGCATACTAATCTCTCATCATTACAACGCTGCAAATCCTGATTTAGGGTGAAAGAGGTTATTTGTTATTCTTGTAATCTTGTTTTCTAAGAGAAAGTAACAGAATAGCAGTTATAACCAATTCTTGTATTCTTCTTCCTTGTTTTTTATTCTTCCATGTTCTATACTTTGTTCTTGGCATTGAATCCACAACAGTTATTATAATAAGATAAAACAATTATAGACCCAAGTTGTTTTCATAAATTAGAACTTCTAGTTTAAAAAGGTTTTTTTAAACATAAAATAAAAATAATTGTTAATTGTTAGAATTTAGTAGATTTAAATTAAATAAACAAATAAAAAAAACAAAATTTATTGAAATAATTTATTTTTATTTTAAATTTTTGAATAAAAACCGGATTATATTCAGATCCACATATAAAATATGGATGGATAACCAAACCATTTATGAATAAATCAGTTACTAACAAGTTAACAATTTTCGGATATTTAAAATGGTTTTGAATTTGGTTTGGATTTAGAACCCTTATCAACCATGCAGGTGTAGCCAAAGTTGTAAGTTCTTCTATAGAAACTATTGTACGTAATTTCATTGAGACTTCACCATCGCATTCTCGATCGTGTTCTCCATAGGTTAGGTGTTTCTCCGTAAATAGTTGTCATTTTACTTCAAGACTCAATGTGAATCAGTTTTAATCCGACAACATTTTCTAATTTCATTTTCACATCGACACTATACGGATAATATAAAGTCATTCAAATTGTCTTTGACTAATAGAGCTAAAATAAAGGATAACTGTGACACAACTTCAAGAAATAAGGGATATAAACGATATTTTTTAAAATTTAAAGACTAAATTGAATTTTAAATAAAAAAATAAGGGACGAAAAATAATATCAAACCTTAATTCAAAAAATATGTTCGCTATTACTCAACAACATTTCAATTAAGATGCTTAGATTGTTGAGTATTGCATCATACATCAAAAAATATATGCTCTACTATTAGGAGTAAAATCTTTCACTATTGTCACCTATTTTTAATCGATATTGCACCCTCTATCACTTTATTGAATACTTTTTGTATAACTACTCAATTTTTTATAAGAAATATTGTGCTAATTAACTTTTTTACTTGTTCTTCCACATTGACGATTTGCTACATTTCCCAACATTGAATTTATATACTATAATTAAATAAATAATCCCTCAAACTTTTCCATTATTATATTTTTTAGGCTTAAATACACTTTTCGTCCCTGTAAGTTAGCGTGTTTTTTATTTTCGTCCCTGTAAGTTATTTTTTTGGGTTTTAGTCCCTATATCTTACTTTTTGCTTGAGGTTTAGTCCCTAAAGCCAAAATCCGCAGGAAAATCTGCAGGTTACCTGCGGATTTTCTTATGAAATTTCCTGCGGATTTTGATTTTAGGGATTAAAACGAATGCGAAACTGAAATATAAGGACTAAAACCCAAAAAAATAACTTACAGGGATGAAAATCAAAAACACGCTAACTTACAGGGACGAAAAGTGTATTTAAGCCTATTTTTTATCTAACAAAACTCAAATATAAATGCCATGATTTTATTGAATTTATTCAGATATGCTCTTACATTTAAAATTGAGAATTTGTGCTATATTTTTTTTATAGACTTAACACTTATGTACGCAAATACATCTATATTTAGGACTAGTAGGATTCCCATAGGCCTCACAATGTCCGTTACCATTATAAGTTTGAGAGCACCATTGTCGACATCCAGCAAGGAAACAATCACCTTCACGGGGTGTGGTACATACTTGATCTGCTTGACATGTCATTGTTATAACTGGAGAAGAAGAAAAAAGCATAATTACATTCTTATAATTAAGTTTGATCATGTTAACCCAACAAATAAACATTGCCGACATACATATAAATGCAACAAAATACAATAACAAAGTTTATATACCTGAAAAAATAAAGAAAAGAACCAGAATTGGCATGAATGAAAACTTAGTCATTTCGAATAGCTTCAATTTTGATTGAGTGAATGAGATTTATTTTGGCTATGCAAAACCTCGAATTTATATTAAAAATAACAAATATGAAATAGTAGAAAAGCTGAAGAGAATAAATATTTTTTGAAACTTTTCAATATAAGCCGGTATACAATGAACCTTTTAAAGTTAATAAAGTTGACCACCTTTATCTAAAATGTTTAAGAATATGATTTACCATTGCTTTTTTTAATATTTAAAATTAAAGAATATTTAATAAATACTCAAGGTATGAAAATAAATTTAAATAAAATAGATATTTTTAACAATCTAATATGTATATTTGACTGATGTATTATTGGTTTAATTATAATTTTGGTCCACTGTTTTTATCTCATTCAAATAATTAGTCTCTTTTTTTTTTTTTAAATTATAAGGTATTTTCTTATGTTCTGAAAATAGTTTCCCTCTTTACGTTTGGTTTACTATTAGTTTCCATATGCAAACACTTTGAACCAAGATATCACGTAAACCTCACCATAGCAACCATTGATCTTTCTTGTGATTGATTGGGCTCTTCATCGGTGATTCGAACATGACGACTTAGGTTTAGGCACCAACACATCACTGTTTCGATGGCAACTATAGTATGTTTATAGTTAAATAAATTTTAATCGAATAAAATGGTGTATTCATGATTAAATAAAACTTATTTACATTAAATTTATTTAATATATTTAATAAATATATAATATGGGAAACTGTTTATCAAAACAACTTTATCAAAACAAATTCTTGATAGTAATGTTGAAAATTAAGATTTGAATTATGATACCCTTTATTTAGCAACACATGTATCATCCGAAGAAAATGATTAAGATGATGTGCATGCTATTCTTTGTGATAATGAAGAGGAGATATGAGAAAACTAGTAACTAAATATTTTATATCACTTAATAGTTTATAATTATTCATTTTACTCATTTTTATTTCTTTTACTATAGATTAAAAGTAGCTGTTGATTATACTAATTGATTTCAAATGTTGCTCAAATTATAGGTGCTTAACGACCAGTGAAAAATCCTATTGGACAATCTATAACTTTTCAGTTTGGTTATTGTTTTTGTTGGTTAATCATTTGTTTTAGTTTTGTTGTAAAATTATAAAGTGTGTGTCATTTTGTGTTTTCATTAGGTGTAAATAATTAATATATGTGGTACAATGTTTCAGATTGACAAATTGGCAAAATATACAACATTTCTGTTTCACAAATCTGCACAATATGATTCTATATTCTGTAATATGGCTTTGTAATACAGGTGTATAAGACAATACTAAAAAATTATTCCCTCAGATTTTACTTAAAATCGAGGTAATAACAATGGGTTATTACCCCAGTTCTACACAACACCAAGAGTAAATATTGGGCGCGTCATCCATTTCTAAAAATAATAAAAATGCAGATGCTTCGGATCAACCTATGTGCAGATAACTTTACCCCTCGGCTTTGTAATAACTGAGGGATAAATTGGTAGCTTTTCACGATGTCCTCCGTTACCTCACTTCCTTAGCCGAGATTAAATGCATTTCACGTCTGACGTTAGTTGTGTTTCTTTGTAGTAGTGAGAAATATGCACAATTACAACAAAGGCAAAAAGATACAAGAGAACTTTAGGGATGAAAGTTATATGCATAAGCTTAATGTTATCCTTAAGGGATCGAGATCCAAGCCAATCGCAAAAATCATAGACAACGAGATGTAACCTTTGAACAACATGATTATCTGCTCATACATTAAAAAACAAGCAAAGAAGAACAAATTCAGAAACATTTTAAGCAACATGCAAAGCAAAATCAAAGCTAGTACTTTGTAGATAAAAGAAAAAGCAAAATTTCCTTTTGAACAAAATAGTGGTGAACAAAATAGACGCTAGTATAATCTTTTAGAAATGTCAAAACAAAGACGAATGTTTGCAATGTAGATCATATGCTACCATAGTGATTAATGGAAAATGGGGACTCAGGGCGGTTTTCAAAAATGAGGAAGGTAATGTTATAGATCAAATAGCAAAGTGTCTGAATGGTGAAAAACCAATGGAAGATGGAGCAATGGTGATGGTTATTGCGGCGGGAAAACTAACATGGTTATTGTCTACCCATGTTGATATTGTTTTTTTTAATTTCTTTATTTCAATATATTTTTAAGCTTATGAAGACAACTTTATAGATAGCACATTCAAAACTTAAACAAAATATAGATTGATATCTCATCATCTGAGTTCTTTTTTAATTGGTGACATAACCGATCATTGGTTCAAAAAAAAAGTTGGTGACATAACCAATATTTTACAATTATAGATTTTATTTTAATTGATGACATAACTAATATTTTATTATATAATTTGAAATATTATGTTAGTCTAATTTTGTAAAATAACTTAAAATGAACTTTTTTCTTCATATATTTGTTATGTAGTATATAGTATTTATTCAAATTAAAAAATTGTTGATAAAAAGTGTATAAGATACGCTTTTAAAAACTGACTTTTGTTATCATATAAGTATAAAATATTATGTCAGTCTAAATAGTAGTTTTTATCTAATAAAAATTTTGTTCTACTTTAGTTAAAATTTTATTTTCAATCACAGTAAATATAAAAAATATAAAAAAAGTATTTAAATATCATTTAAAAAAAATAAGTGTCACAATTTAACTAAATTTATTTTGATATGCTCGTACACTTAACTTAAAGTATTTGTGCAATATTTGTTATAAACTTAACATTTATGTATGCAAATACATTTATATTTAGGACTAACAGGGTCTTCATAGGCCTGACAATGTCCATTACCATTGTAAGTTTGTGAGCACCATTGTCGACACCTTCCAAGAAAACAATCACCTTCACGAATTGTGAGACATGTTTGGTCTGCTTGACTAATTATTATAACTGTAAAAAAAACATAATTACATTTTAAAACAAAATATAAAAATAAATAAGATAATTTGAAAGAAAAAGCTTAGTTAAAAAATTATTAATTTTATAAAATTAGAGAATGAGAGCTTTTAGTTTTTAGTTGTTTATTTTTTTAGTATAGAGTTTAAAACCTCGACCTCGTGGATCCATAATACTTATATTTTGTCTTAAATTTATAAACTACCTTATGTTTATTATAGTATAGAGTTACACAGAAATATTATAAAAACCATTGGAAACAAAGATCTAAATATGAACCTTAATTTAAACTAAATATATAATAAAAGTGCTTTGTTATTTGATTATAAATTTGAGAATACTATTTGATCATGTTAACCCAACAAATAAGCATTACCAGAATACAAGTATAGTATAAAGTAGAACAACAAAATTTGTATACCTGAAAAAATAAAGAAAAGGACAAAAATTGGAATCAAAGAAAACTTGGTCATTTTGAATAGATTCAAATAAAGTCAACGAAATTATCCTATTTAAAAAAATAACTCTGAGCTTATAGAAAAACACTTATCCTATTTATGCAAAACATCAAGTTTTATAACATATATATATAAGATTAAGTAACAGTCAAAAAAATATTACTATACAATTCAAATAGCATTTGAATAAATGCTATGTGAAACCTATATTACAAAATGACGTTAATAATGTTTTGGTTCATTATCAGTAACATTTAAAAAAATACAATTTATTTATATTTTTAGTAACATTTGAAATATATAACTACAAATAAATAGGATCGGGGAATTTTGGTTGTTTTTTTCACACTAAAACCTTAAGTTTTGCTGCATACACATTCTTTAAAAATAAAGAATATTAATAGATAATAGGGTGGAAATATGTCAAATTTAGATTAGACTTTAGAATATAAGAATCTGATCTATCCATTGACATATACACCACCTCCCTAATATTTGTCAAATTAGACAAATATTATTTTTATTGGACTTGTTATTTCTCTCCTAAAGAAATCTTCATCCTCCTTATTATCAAGTATTTCTTTTACCTTTGGACTTTCTAATAGATACAAATTTGCATTTGGATACTCATTACCTATACATTTAAAAAAGGTTAGTTATAGCAAACAATTATAAGAATAATAAAGAACAAAAAGAAGTTTATAAATTACATCAGATCGCATGAGGAGAACGATTAAACACTTATAGAAATTTACAAATTTTTTCAACTTTGTTCCATTCTTCAAGTGAACGATTAAACACTTATAGAAATTTACAAACTTTTTCAACTTTGTTCCATTCTTCAAGTGAAGGGACTTAATTATAATTAGGCTCTTTTTCTTTGTAGGCTGCACATGCAATCTTAAAGTTCAAAGTAGTTTATAACATATTAAAGGTTGGATTCCATCTTGTTGGATAATTAACAATGAGTTTCCTTTCTTTCAAACATTTCTACTTAACCACATCACAAAATGCCTTTAGTCTTATATCATTGTGGTTAACATATTTGACATTTTCACAATATTGAAAATGATGTCCTTAATTTTACTAAGGTCATCTTGTTGACATTTTCACAATAAATTCTCAATACAAAGATGTCAAGACATTATTGTTGACATCTCAAGAATCTCCAACTCTTGATTTGGGGTTCTTCGTCATCAATTGCTATGAACTCCTTGAGAATCAAACATTCTTCTCCTTAATAGCAACACAACATGTGGTTAGTGCACACCCACACAAAGCTCTCTCAACAGAATTTGTTCCATGAACACAAACAAGATTCCATAAATCAGGTTCCTTTGATCAGAAGGATATCCCAGATATTAGAGAGAATGTCCTTGACATATGAACTTGACCTTCATATTCAAAAGTCTGGCCGAGAAAAACAATTCCTCTTGGATACTGAATTTCATCCTTTTCATTTCCTACTTACTTGAATCAGAATTAAACTGAACTAAGAAGTAGACAATTTGGTTGACCATCATTCAACCAACCAATCTAAGACAGGTTTTTTTGGACAAACATCTTAGATACACAACCCAGATGTCTCCTCTTCCAAATCAGGAGCAGATTCCAAACATATGTGATCATTACACTTTTGTTCAGCACACATAACATCTGTTATGTAGCAGGAATCCACACACCTGCTGGCATAATGTCCAACATCAGGTAGGACATTAGTTCCTTTCTTATGGAACACACAAAAAAGCTGAGCTTAGTTCTGAAGTCGTCCATGCTTACAGAAAAATACAGCAACGCTTGATCACCTTCAAGGTTCACAAAATTCCAAGCTTCAGTAACACCAAAAACAACAACACTTAGAATCACTTTCCTAATTAGGTCAAGTATTAGAAAAACCCTTTTAGAAACCAAGATAAATGGTTCTGGGCATTCTTCAACAGTCTGTCAAATACAAATCAGGCTTCTTGAGAAACATGTCAATCACACACTAAAGTGCCTTTTTGAGTGGACTTGAGAGATAAAACTCAAGTATCGTTGGCAACTTTACACGGTTGGTTGAAATCAGTCTTGCACACATCCTATCACCATAGGCTACACTTGCTGAGGAGACCAAACCTAAATGCTTTTCCAAGAAAATACCTTACTTGAGACAGTTAGGGTTACATCAAATACCATGCAGTGGAATACAAAAACACAACCTCCTCAATAGCCTTCAGGCACAACATAAGCCTTTGCACAAACACACTTTAATTCAGGTGCCACAGGTCAACATAGGTTTTAAAATAAATCAACTCATACAGTAGCTTATCACAAAAGCTAATCGCCTGAACACCAACAAGCAAGTCCAAAACACACCATGTCATGAATAGTCCATCCTCAACTTCTAGGGACCATTCAAACAATAATATGAACTTCTCCAAGTTCAAACAGCTTTTCAGTAGGTACCTCCTACCTTACCCATAATCAGAAAGTATCTTCCATAGGGTCTCATCCAGAGACAAAACAAGATGCTCGCTCTGATACCAATTAAAATTCTGGCAATTCATACTTCAGTTGTCATATGGCATGTCAAGACATCTGATCCAACATTAATACCACAACAAGGTATATACCGATATAAACAAAAAAGCTGAAAAGTAATAAAAACACCAGAATTGTTAACCCATTTCAGTGATAAACACACCTACTTTGGGGGCACCAAGCCAGGAATGAAGTTCACTATTAGCAACATCAATTCGAAGCTAAACAGTCTCAGCTTACAACTTCTCACTCAATCACTATCCAATGACCATTATACCTAGATCCTCTCTAGACATGGAATATCCCCATCCCACTTCCTATCACCGCAGTGATGTTGTACAATTCTCCAGTCCCAGAAGCTGTAACAACAACCTAATCACCAACATTCTAAACACACAAATAAACATAACTTGAATTTACTTAAAAGCTTCCTCCAAGAACAATACACCTATTACCTATATGCTTCAAGGTGGACACTACAACTTCTCTTGCTTAACAACTTCGAGAAGAACATACAGTGACCTTCCCACAACCCGGGAGCTTCACTTTTTCTAGCCCTATTGGTTACATCTTTGATAACATCGGCTAGCTTATTCCCTAGGTTACAAAGCTTCTATTTATAACCTATACCCAATTGGATTTGGGACTTCAATCACAACTCATCAGCTGTTACAAATCTGGAGAAGATTCTGCATAAAAATAGGAACAATATCATGTGTTTCCTAGAAAGTTTCAACATATTCCATGCTATAATTCATGCTAGAAATGCTCCAAAATATTCTCTTTAAAGTTAGGACTTCAATAATTGGTTTCCTAAAATGTCTCCATAATTTTAGCTGCTAGAAACACTCCAGGATATTCTCCACAAAGATAGGACTAGCTGCTAAAAGCACTCCAAAATATTCTCCACAATCTTCTCCATTGAAAATAGTGCTTCAAATATTAGATTCCTAAATATTCTCCATATTTAGTACCTAATCAAATATCTTGAAATCAAAGATAACAAATAAATACTTTTATCCTTAACTTGAGTGCCACATAGGATTGCCTAATATTTCCATAATATTCTGCATTTTGTTAATCGTTGAGTCTGATCCAATTAATAATTAAGTTCAGGCGCGATGTCGAATGGCTTGCATAGGACATCTTCTTCGACATGTTGTCCAGATGTTGAAACATTTCAACTCAACATGTTCCTTTGTCAAATAGAACTTCCATCTGCTTTCTCTTACAAGTCATAAATCCTATCTAACTAATTGCTACTATATTAGTTTTACCAAACAAAATGCCAATTCAAATTATAGATAAACAACACGCTTGAAATACAACAGAGTCACCACCAATCTTTATTTATTCCAAAAGGAAAGGAAAAATATCGATAAAACCCACGAAAGATGTTTGTTAAGTTCTGGAAGAAGATTGTAAAGAATCAAAGGATATTTCTCTAGGAAGGTGTTAGAGGGAGGTCTAAGATCACTTTGGTTAATTGGTCTGATGTTTGTAAGCCCGTGAAGTTTAAGGCCTTGGTGTCCAAAATCTTAGGTTGTTTAATTTCGCTCTGTAGGGTAAGTGGAGGTGACAGTAGCTATCGGGAGCTTCAGGTGTCTAGAGAGCTATTTTGTCGCCTAGAAATCATAATTTTTTGACTTCTTCTATCTTAGGAGGTAGAGCAGTTTGTCTTTTCTATGTGTATCCTTGGTGGAGGGGGTGTCCCTTCTTTGTGCCAAAGAGGAGGATCCCTCAAACTGGTTTCAGGATAATGTAGTAAATAGGGGTGGCAAAACGGGCCCGGCCCGCGGGGAAAACCAGTTTTACCCGCACTTTTTTGCGGGGCGGGGAGAGGTTTTAGGCCCGCTCCCTTTAGTATGCCCGCCCCGCCCCGCCCCTTTTTTTTGTGGTCATGAGCTTTTTCATTCAATTTTACTATTTTTAGGCCTAAAAAGTTTAATGCCTGCGGGCTTTTCCCGCCCTCACTTTTTGCGGGGCGGAGCAAGGTTTTAGACCCGCACTCTCTAATATGCCCGCCCCGCCCCGTTTTTTCGCGGGCTTTTGCGGGGCGGTCCTAAACGGGGCGGGCATGCCCGTTTGCCACCCCTAGTGGTAAATAAAGTTGGATGAGAACTTCTCATTAAATTTTTGAATGACCCTTGGGTAAGGGACGCTCCTTTTAGAGCTATGTTCTTTCAAAAAAATTCAATCTATGATCAAAATGATTGGTTAGTGGGAGAGGTTGGTAAATGGGAGGGAAAGTTTGGGTTTGAGATCTTAAGTAGAGAAGAGATTGTATTTTTTAGCATGAGAAGGTTTTGACCTCTGATATTCTCTGTCTAGCTAGGGAATTTATCCGTTCCACCCATTCTAATAAATGGTGGTGGAGTCACTCTAACGATGATTCTTATTTTGTGGCTTCCACGTACTCTTTCCTTCTCTCTCATGAGTTTCCTAGAGATCAGAAGGTCTCGTTAGTTAAGCCAGCTCTCTCTAGTATTTGGTATAGTTAGGCCTCTTCTAAAGTACTTGTTTTCTCTTGGAAACTCCTGCAATACATGATTTTTACCTGAGAAAATTTACTTAAGAGGGGGATCCCGATTAATTCAAAGGGTGTTTCTTGCCCCGTTTATTCGAGATTTATAGAGTATTCCTCTCCACTCTTTGTGACTTGTGACATTAAAATTTTTGTTTGGTATAAGATTTTTAGTTGGTTGGGTGGTATGTAGTCTTCTTACCTAGGGAGTCCTTGGCCATTTTCCAAATGTTTTTCCTGGTTAGTAGTATGCATAGACTTATAGGGGGTATCTGATGATTTGGCATGTTATGGTTCCGTCGATTTGGAAATCTCTGGATGATATAATATTCTCAAATAAATTGATGTCCACGAAGAACGTGGAAGATAAGAGCATTCTTTTGACTTGAAAATGTATCTTGGTAGGTTTGTGGAAAAAAAATCTTTCTAGGACGGACTCGGGAATCCTATCTAGCATAAGAGCTAATAGCAGTGTGAATGTCTTCGACCTCTTTCTGATGTCTTCTGGCTGCTCAATGGTGATTGGTGTCGTTTATTGTAGATCTTCGGTTAGGGAGATCATCTAACTTGTATCTCTTCTAGATTTCAACATATCTATGATTCTCCTTTTGTACTGGCATTTTTATTACTTTATCTTATTATTTCGGTGGTTTTTTTTTTCTCGTTGTTTTTTTTGTTGGAAAATGCTTATTAGTAAGAAAGTATGAAAACAAGAAAGGCAAGAATTAAATCTCAACCATCCATTATTACCACTACCCCATGATCCCAATTAAAAAAAATTAAATTTAAAATCAATTTAAAGTTATCCTCTAAAACAATGACAAATGTTCATTCTTGCATTTTTTATTCAAATCATTCTTACTATATAGCATTACTTTTTTTCTTCATTGTTGGTTATATGGTAGATTTATATTTTAGGAATTTTCTACCTCCTTGTTTAATTAATATAGATAATTCTATTTGTTTTTTAAATAAATAAATAAATAAAACTTGTCTAAAATCTGTCTCTAAACAAATTTTACACTGAATGTATTGAAAACAAACAAAATATGAATTTCATCTAAAAACTTATTTCATCTGACATTTCTACCTGAAAATACCAATATATGAATTCCTTAACCTTTTTTATCATGGTTTCCATCATTGGCCGGTTGGTATGAAACAACATTTGTTGGGAAAATTCTAACCCTTAAATGAATCTTAGTTGTGTGCATAGATACTTTTACTTTTCAATTTTTTTTAAGGTTTAGTCTAATTGCTCACGTTTTTAGATGGAAAATACTCTTTTTAATTTAAAACTTTAAATGTTATAAAATTTAAGGCAAAATTATACCCAGGGTCCTTTAATTTATTTTATTGTAACAAGTTGGTCCCTACAAGTCGGTCTTTTATGTTAACTAACGTCTGCACAGTTAACCTTTTTCATAAACTTCATTCCAAAAAAACGGAAGTGACACTAATGGTGTTGATGTATCACTTAACATACGTTAGAGACCATCATTGAATCCTATAATAAAATTTTCAGAATTTTTTAGAGCATAAAAATATTTTTAAACTAATTAAAATGCACACAAAAGAAATAAATTAAATAAAAATAATAAAACAAAAAATAAAATTCTCAGAAAATTACACAAAGTGTAAAATGAGAAGAAATATTTTTAGGAATTTTTTCATAATTTTTGGACCAACAATGAGTTTAATATGAGTTTTAAAAGTTAAAAACGAAATAAAATAAAATAAATAAAACAGATAAAAGGTCAACGATGCATACATTAGTTAACATAAAAGACTAACTTATAGCAAAAAATATATAAAGGACCAATTTGTTACAATAAAATAACTTAAAAAACCTGAGTATAATTTTGCCAAAATTTAATTATATAAATATTAAAACACAACTAATAAACTATTAAATTTAAACCAAACTAGTAGTTTGCCCGTGCGATGCACGGGTAAGTTTGTATAATTTGCTCTTAATAATTTGTTAATCATATTTTTAATATAAAAAAAAATCAATTGTAAGCAAATAAGTAAAACATAGATTGAAAAAGGGAAAACCGTGCGAGTAAGATGAAAAGAATATTATCGTAATTTTATTATGATATATTGTGATTTTTTTAATGAAATGAAAAAAAAAATATAAGAGAAAATGAAGATGAAGATATGACCTAAAAATAGTCTCGGCCTAACCTTCAAAAGTTTAATTCTTATGCTAGTATGAAGAAATATATAGTAGAGGTGGGATAATAGTGGAACGTTAAAAAAAAATTACATGATTATTGATTAATTATATATAGTACATATTAGTCCGTGATAAATAATTATATTTTTTAATAATAACGTAATCACTGAAAAAGAAAAACTAAATGGTAAAATGAATTATTGAAAAATAATAATAGAAAAAAAAAACATTAGTTAACTTCAGGACTAATCCTTTGATTCGATATTGTAGTAGATGATTAAATTTTCTCAAAAAATTTAACATTGATGTGTGGTTAGGATTTATTTTGAATAAAAAATCTACGATTAAGTTGAAAGAGATCTTTATCATATCATGCAAATATTCTTCAATATAACATCCATTTTTTAATAATTCATTTTATAAAAAAAAAACTATAAAATTTGTACCTATAAAAAATTATAAGGTAAAATGAATGAGTGGAAAAAAAAACTAAGAGAAAATAATAGGAAAAAAATGGGATAATTACGGTGACTAATCCCTCAAATCGATGAGAATTCTATTAGAGGACAAAACATTCAAAAAAATGAAAACTGTTTCGTGGCAATGATTGAATTCGAACCTAAGACCTCTAACTAAGGTGAAAGAGATCAGTCTCATATCATGTAAGTGCTCTTGAATATAACATTCATCATTTAATCCACCATTTTTCACGATTCATTTTTTTTTAAAATTGTCTTCAAAATACGTACCTACAACGATAATTAGACTTTCCATACAACGATAATGTAATACAATGTTATAATCATGTTCTTTTGATTTACATGGATAAAAGTCATATTCACATCGACTAATAAAATACTATAAAAATAGTTAGCATATGAGACTAACAAAAATAATATCAATATAAACGAAAGTTTAAATATTTGAAATAAAATAACTCGAGTTTGTATTATACCACAAAACACTCCTATTTTACATTTCAAATTAAAAAATATATATAATCTTAAAAAAGAATAAAAAGAATAAATATTTAATATACATGAATTTTTTTATAATAAAGTTAATTTTATTTTATTTTATATTAATAAAGAGTTAAAATAAAATGCTTATAAACTTTGAACTATCATATCATTTATTTATAAAAAAAATTTGTAACATATTTATTTGACAGTTTTTTTAAACAAAACTTATTTGATATTTATATTTGAATTAAATATATATATATATATATATATATATATATATATATATATATATATATATATATATATATATATTTATAATAATAATTATTTTATTATTATTATTGGAGAATTAAAGACTTTTTGTATAAAAAATGAGAAATAGAATAATAAGATATAATAGTGCTAATTGAATATATTATTATTATTATTATTTTTAATATTATTATTAGTTAAATATTATATAATTATTATTATTAATACTGGTGGTTTAATATTATTATAAATATTATAAAAATAATAATTATTTACCTTAATATAGAGTTTGTATAATTAGAGTTTGTACTTATAATTAGAGTTTTTATTAATAATTATTAATGTAAAATCAATTTTAAAAAAAAAGTAGAATTATGATTGATATTAGAGTGACATGTGTCAAAAATTACCAAGAGTTGTTATCATGATGACACATGGCTAGGGTTGTCATCATGACAACCTTACATTTATATATAAGATAAATCATACATAATCGATTCTTTAACATTCTCATAAATTAAACATGACTCTTATAGTCATGCTTACTAAAAGCACCACTAACTCAGTACATATGATAAAGGAGTTCATTCATTTTCATTTTCATGTATTAAATATGATTTTTTTAATCATTTTTATCGTATGATAATGAATATTATTATAAAGGTAGGGAATACTAAAAGCACCAGCAAATTATTTTTTTGTAATGTTCCGTTATTTTGTAGACTGAAAATATATTCTATTAGTTATCATTTTAGATTTTGCCAAGGAATACTATTTACATTAATTTTCTTTTGGTTTTTTTAATTATCTTTTCTCTCTGTTTATAAAGTAATTTTCTCTTTGATTTTGATCTAATTTTGTTGAAAATGAAAATGTAGATTTTTTATTTTATTTTTAGTGTTGATTATTCAAAAAAAAAAAACCTCACAAATCCACTTTTATGTTAACCATTATACAATAAATAGGATCGACTCAAACTTTAGCAAAGTGAGGTAGCATATCTATTAACCATTATACAACAAATAGGATAGAGTCAAACTTTAGCAAAGTGAGTGAGGTTAGGCATTATAAAACACTTCAAAATTAAATTATTTATATATTAATGTAAATATTTTGTATATTAGATCACAAAAACATGGTGCACAGTTTGGTTCAATTGCTTAAACACAATGTGGAGGGTTTGAGTCCTCAAATTATCTATTTATTTTTAATTTCTTAAATGCTTATCATGCTATATTTTTTAAGTATTGATCTTTTAAATTTTAAAAAGGATTACATTTTTTATATAAATGAAAAATTTTAATTATTGCTAAATATCTTTGTTCATAAAAAATTATTCTTAAATATTTAAATTAATTTTTTTTAGTATTACTAACTTGTGTTCTTATGACACATGCTAAACTATTAAAAACAATTCACATCTAATTTTTTATAGATTTTGAATAAAAAGATGATTTTTATATTTAATTTAATAATTTATTTTCTACAAAATATTTAAAAAAAATTAGAACAAAAATATTTCTAACTTTAATATTGCTATATTACTTGGTAGTTTTAATTATTTAAAAAGATGAATTAAACTCCACTATTTAATAACAATTTTTTTATATAATATATATATATATATATATATATATATATATATATATATATATATAACTATAATATTTTCAATAAACAAAATTATTATTATATTAAAATAATCTCATATGCAATTTCGCCTTAAGCTCTAATATATGTTGGGCCGACCCTAACAACTAAATGCATAGATAAAAATAAAATATTTAAATAATATGATTTATGAATAAACAAAAAATATATATATTAAAAAAAAGTTTAATAAAGGTATACTGACAATGTCATCTAACAAGAATATATCATTCTATCATGTTATATAAATAATTTAAATATTTTAATTTGATTTAACGTATACCCTCATAGACAGTTAATATTCACTTTAAGACGATTATGTTAATATTCACTTTTGAAACAAATGTATATCTTAAATTTGTATACATATACAATTACATGGATTATTTACTTGTGAATACGGCAAAGAACTGGATCATGGCGTGGCAATAGTGGGATATGTGATAACTATTGATGGAACTAATTACAGAATTTTGAGAAACTCTCAAGGGACTTGAATATAATGGAGACTTGAATGGAGAGAACAAGTTACATCAAAATTCACAGAAACTTTTTAGCATAAACTTTAATATAATGTAACAAAATACATAATTATTATTGATTAATAATATAAAATTAATTTTTACTATCAATGCATCTTCACTTTTCTCTAAGAAAATCTCATTTTTCAATTTTTCTCCATTGATTTGCATTTAAAAGAACATCAACATTAAAAAAAAGTGGCTCCTTTTAAAAATAATTTTTAAGTAACATCTTTTATGATAACCAAAATATTGCATTTGACACAAAAGTAAATTAAATAGTTATGAATATATAACTTGAAACAAGTTTAATTAAATTAGTATTTATTTATCTGATAAAGAAACATGTAATTTTTTCCCATTTTGCCTTATTTTTGTTGATTCTTTTGTGCTAAAATCCTTTATTAAATTATTTTTCATTTTTTAAAAGATAAAGAATGGTTGATGATTTGGTTCAATGGAGACTACATCTCTAGTTAATTTTAATTTTGACGGGTCAATAATCATTAATCATTGTAGAGACCATCTTGTTTGATTCAAGAAAAAAATGTAATGATGACATGAATGTCGTAATGAATTTAGAAAGTTTGTGCTTCAAAAATTGTTGATGTTTCTTAATGCATTGTATTTGTAAATAGTGAAATAGTCGTACATTTGTATGGGTACTGGCGTGAGACGGTTCGTTGTCACTAACTATTTTATAAATTTGTATATGAAAAATGATTAAAAAAATTATAAGGTAATTGAATGGAGAAAATGTTGCGAAAAATGGTAATTAATAAGCCAACAAAACAAAATTTAGACCTACTATTTGCGATGTTGTAGTGATTAGAGCGACAAATGGTAAGGACAGCGACGATCGATTGAAGATTTATATAGTTACAAGTCACATATTTGAACTAACTAGATTCACAAATTGATATTTGGAAGTGTTATGAGGAATTATATAAGGCAAACATGTTATGCTTACACCTTTATTTTCACACATCGTATATACACCGTATATATATAAACAAAAGCATTTTTTCTAGCATATATATCAAGACATAAACAATTTTTAAAAAAATAAAAAGTATGCATTGTGGGTTTAAATATAGGGTGTGGGTGTTAAAAGTGGTGTAAGCTTATCAATTTTGTTATATAAGGTAGTTAAATTGATATTAAATATTAGCATTGAGTCCCATAACCCACGTGGCAATAGTAACACATTATAATATTCAAGACTCTAATGCTACCAAGTAACATTAAGTTTGTAGAGATGGATAAAAAATGAAATGGTTAATGCAAAATGTATTACTCAATGTAGTATGATATTTATTAAATAAAGTATGCATTGTAGTCTTGGTGTGTTACACACTTGTACATATTTTATACATTTCTCAATATGGTAGATGTATTAAATAAAGATTGAGAACCTAAAGGGCAAAGGAAAGGAAACGTGTGAGTTTGAACTGAACTGGAAGCGGGTTTGTTGAAAATCCTGAAAGTTGATTCATAGGGATTATAATTAAGAAAATGAGGTGGATGAAGAGTATAGGCAAGAAACTCATAAGGACAGAGGGGAATAAGTGAAATTCCATATTGTTCCCACAGTGAAATAAGACAACCATCCCACTGAATATTCATGAAAGAATGGTAGGAGATGTAATACAACATTTGATGTTTAGTTGAGAAAGAATAGACGTAGTGAACACAATATTGCTGAGAAGATGAGACAACAGTGTGTAAAATGTGTGGTTGACATAATGTGTTGGTTGTTGACCCTGGTGCTTCTGCATAAATTTAATATTATAGTAACATTTTTTTAAATATTATTAGTATTCTTAAAAAGTGGTAGTTTGATAGAACTTGATATAAAACTGGATAGATGGGACCAATATTTATTCTTAATAGAGTTAAAACTTTAAAAAAATTGTGGATATTGACACCAAGTTGTGGGCTCGATGAAGTTGAAAAAAGAGATTATATTAGCTAAAGTAAGTGCATATTAAGTATGTCGCAGATCCTCTATCACTATTCCTGAAGATGAGTATCAAGCAGGAATCGCTGAGTGCAAAAATAACCTCCATGGCAGAGTTATGTGGCCAAAGGGTTCTACACCCTTGACGGTTGCTTCACTTAAAGAGAAACTTTCGCTTTCCTGGTCTGGAGTCAAAAATTGGGGGATGTTGTCTCTGGGAAAGGGTTTCTATGAATTTACTTTTGCCAGCACCGAAGATATGCGGAGAGTCAGAGCATCGGGAGCCATTAGTCTTAATCCGGGTACTTTGAAGCTCTTTGCGTGGACAAAGGATTTCAATCCTTCTCAACAAAGTAACACCTCAGCACAGGTTTGAGTCAAATTCGTCAGTTTATCACAGGAATATTGGAGACCTAGGATAGTTTTTGTTATTGCAAGCTGTGTTGGAACTCCCCTTTGCATCGATGCAGCTGCATCCAAATCTAGAATCGATCGCACTTTTGGGCAATATGTTAGAGTCCTTGTTGACATGGACCTTACTAAACCTCTGAATCATAATGTTCTTGTTGAAAGAACGGGTTTTGCTTTTTTTTCAGACATAGAGTATGAAAACCTACCCCAATTCTGTGACCATTGCAAAAAATCGGGGCATCTTAGGCAGGATTGTAGATTGCTGCAGATTCAGCCTGCTCCTTCAGCCCCGAAAAACAAATCCACCCACATACAGAAACAATGTACCAGGAATAAAGAGATTGTGTCAGACACAAATGCTGCTTTGGAAGAGGTTCAACCGGTCATTGAGACTGTGGTGCCTGCTGCTCCCACTATCGTTCCTAATCCCCTAAATTTCATATCACAACCCCCTGAGGACAGCGAAACACATCCTTCAGACTTTGTAGAATCGACTCAAGTCATTGAGACTCCAATGGAAAATTTTCTACACAACTCCTGGGGAGATCTTGCTGACCTAGAGGAAGATCCCATAGACAAGGATGGGGCTTTCACTTCTGCAGTCTCTATCCTTAAAAAGAAGCAGGCTGCTAGGAATTTAGCGAAACGTACTTCTAGGTCTCAAGCAGGACCGGTCCTAACGCTCCCATGAAGTGCCTCTTCTGGAATGTGAGAGGTATTGCTAACTCTCCTATAAAACTAGCTCTTAAAAGGCTCATCACTGTGAATAACCCTGACTTTGTTTTCATATCGGAACCGTGGATGGATGTTCAGAATTTCCCTTTTAGATGGCTCCATAGATTAGGTCTTAAGCTATTTGCTGTTAATGAGAGAGAGGGCTTAGATCCTAATCTTTGGTGTTGCTGTCGTCTTTCTCTTGATCCTCAGGTGGTTGCTTCGGACAACCAGCAAGTCTCTTTTCTTATTGAAAACCAGGTGGATTCTTTTGGTGTCTCAGCAATTTATGCTTCTACCAACGTGGTTACCCGAAGATTGCTTTGGCATAACCTGTCCCAGCTCCATTCTCAATTCAATTTTCCTTGGGCATACATTGGTGATTTTAACTGTATTTTGGGAGCCCATGAGCATCGTGGGTCAAGGTCCCCTGCTAGACCTCCTATTGATGATTTCAACAATTGGACTAATCAGAATTATCTTGTGCATCTTCCCACCACCGGAGCACTCTTCACTTGGAAAAATGGCAGATCTGGTTCTCTTCGTGTGGAAAGACGCCTGGACAAAACCATTTGTAACCAAAGATGGTTTGATCTTTGGTCTAACAATTCTTGTAGAACTTTATCTAGAAACAAATCTGATCACCACCCTATTTTGTTTGAATTTAGCTCGAATAACACCAAATCCACTTCCAGGTTTAAGTTTCTGCAAACTTGGGCCACCCATCCAAGCTGTGAAGCTCTGATTTTAGACACTTGGAGAACTAGAGTGGTGGGATGTCCTATGTTTGTTCTTCAATGAAAACTCCAGATTCTTAAAGCCAAGCTCAAAGAGTGGAATAAGGCCATTTTGGGGAATGTCCAGGATAATATCAAAAAAGCTGAAAATAAACTCATGGAAATTCAGGACAGGATTGTGGAAGAAGGTGCTTCATACACCATGGATAATATGGAAAGAAATGCCCAGGTTAACCTTAACATAGAGCTTCAAAGAGAAGAGATTTTTTGGAAGGAGAAAGCTAGAGTGAAATGGCAAGCGGATGGTGACAAAAATACGAAGTACTTTCACAGAGTTGCTAAGATTAAACAAGCAACCAGGAGCATTTCTTGTATGAAAATCGATGGCAGGATGGTGTCGGATAGGGATCATATTGCTGCTCATGTGGTATCGTATTATACTAACATTTTTAATAAGAATTCTGTTTTGCAGGTTTCTAATCTTATTGAAGAAGTTATTCCTATCTTGGTCACGGATGAAAACAACACAAATCTCACAAGGATTCCATTGTTAGAAGAGGTTCACAATGCGGTTCTGAGCTTGGACAAAGATAGTGCTCCCGGTCCGGACGGTTTCAACAGTTTCTTCTTCCAAAAGTATTGGCAGATCATAAAAGAGGAGGTTTCTGGAGCTGTGTTACAATTCTTTACGGAAGGATGGTTTGCCCCTAACTACAATAGCAACACTTTGGTTTTGATTCCTAAAGTTCCTAATGCTGAATCCATTGAGCAATTCCGGCCCATCGCCCTCGCAAACTTCAAGCACAAAATCATCACCAAAATTCTAGCGGACAGATTGGCCCTTTTAATGCCTCACATAATCTCTAGAGAACAAAGGGCTTTTATAAAAGGTAGGAGTATCAAGGATTGTGTCTGCGTTACGTCTGAAGCGATAAATCTCCTTCCTAACCGTAGCAAGCATGGTAACTTGGCCATAAAAATTGACATTTCTAAAGCCTTCGATACGCTCAACTGGGACTTTTTGATTGATGTTCTAAAGGCTTTTGGTTTTAACTCTATCTTTTGCCACTGGATTTATGCTATTCTTTCTTCTGCTGTTCTGTCTGTTTCTTTTAATGGCACACAGGAGGGTTTTTTCTCTTGCAAGAATGGTGTACGTCAAGGAGACACTCTCTCGCCTTTATTGTTCTGCTTAGCCGAGGATGTCCTTAGCAGAGGTATAACAAAGCTGGTGGAAAACAGACAAGTGAAGCTCATTAAAGCTTCACGTAATTCTTTTGTTCCCTCCCATGTCCTTTACGCCGACGACATCATGATCTTTTGCAAAGGGGACAAGGGTTCTATTGCAGCTCTAACAAATTTATTCAGAAGATACACGTTGACGTCAGGACAACAGGTGAATCCTTCCAAATCTATCATCTATGTCAGGTCCTTATCTAGCCAACGTCACTCTCAGATTGCTGCCAGTATTGGTTTCATCACAGGTCAGGTTCCTTTCACATATTTAGGTGCTCCTATCTTCCGGGGAAGACCGAAACCTATATATTTCCATGGCATTGCGGATAGAATTCGTATCAAACTATCGGCGTGGAAAGCTAGCTTACTGTCAATTGCGGGCAGGTTAGTTCTCGTCAAGTCGGTAATCCATAGCATGATGATCCATGCCCTGTTGATTTACTCTTGGCCAGTTTCTATTTTGAAGAGCATTCATAGATGGGCTCGGAACTTTATTTGGAGTGGTAGTATTGAATGAGGCAGCTAATTTGAAACTTTAAATGAGGCGGCTAATTTGAAACTTTGCTGGGAGCTTTTCAATTCTAATGAGTAGTTGGCCTGCATTCTTAGAGATCGGGTGTTACATAACAACATTCAGATCTCGTATCATGTGTTTTCATCGCTTTGGAGCAGCATGAAGGCCTCCCTAGAAGATGTTAAAAATAACTCTTGTTGGCTTATAGGAAACGGCGAGAAAATTCACTTCTGGACAGATACTTGGAATGGCTCGGAGGTGGTTAACTCCTTACTTTCTACTGTCAGTGCCTTATCTCACCACAAATTCTTTTGAAAAGCTCCTGATCCCTGAACCCGAGTTTTAGTTTTTGCAATGATTTTTTTGTGTTCTTGCAAGTGTGTTTTCCCCGAATTTCCAACCCTTGTCTCAGTGTACACCTTCCTCTACTTATAGGGAGTGATTTAGGTTTAGAGAAAAGCCAAAAAATCCCTTGAATCCAATCTTACTATGATTGAGAAATTTGATTTGTTTCTTGAATAGTAAGTTTCTTATTTTGGCCAAAATTGTATCAATCTCCTTCCAATCATTTAATCACAAAAATTGCAATATATTTTGTCATAAATGGTGATTGGAAATCATCAAAATATATTTTCTACCAAAATATTTGATTTTTATCTTAATTAAATCATTAAAATGAAATAAAAAATCATATTAAATCAAATATAATGATAAATTTTGTGGCAAATGATTTTGGGCATGCTAATGACTTGTGGACCAAGATTGCATCAAAAACCCTAGGCCCATTTGCAAAGTTTCTCAATTTGAACCTTCTTTTTTCACATTTTGCCTCCAAAAATCACCCAACTTTGATCAATCATATCTCACTCAATTTTTAAGCTATGAGGGAGTTCTAAGACTTTTTGGAAACCTAAAAGTATCCTCTACAAGCCACTTTGGAACATATTTTTCATTTGTCGCTTTTATCTTGATCATATCTTCTCTGACAAAAAACTGCTTTTGAAGGATGCCTGAAAATGACCTGTAATCTTTTGCACTGTATCTCTCAAATGAATCATTTCTAGCCTTGGCTTGTGAGAGGCAAAATTGTAGGGAATCCAATTTCCTTCAAAATAGGCTTTGAGTGGGGAATTTTTGATGTTCCATGTGAAAGTTATGCCCAATCAAAGTTGGGTTGACTTTCTCCTAAGAAACCCTAATTTGAACCTTTTTGTATTTGTTCATCTCTGAGTTTCTATTAATGGAATCATGATCAATCTTTGATCAAATGATGGTTATGCACCTCTATACTTGATGTTTGACCAATGATCATAGGTTTGAATCATGCTTTGATTGTAGTTGACCTTTAGGTTTGGATCAGTTGACTGTGGATCTTGGGATTGTTTGAGCAAAGCTTTGGAATTGAATCTTGAACTTTGAATCATTGTGAATGAAATATGGAAGGAAAATTTTGGGGTATGACAGCTGCCCCTGTTCAATCTTCTTGAACCTGAAGAGGTAGAAGATGATTGGACACTGAAATGCCCTGAAATTTGTTTGCGTAGGGAAGGAGTCTAAAGCATATGCTTTTTAGACTTGGATCATTTGATCACATCTGAGGAGAGAGAGGAAGTAATGTCTTACATAAGACTACCTGAAGAGGTTCCTGAATAGGGTATATCGAAGGTTGATGCGAAGAAGCTTAGGCTTTGAACAATGCTTGGGAAAAGTGTCTTGGAGAAGACTAACTGAGGAGTTCTTTAAAAGAACTAAGTGTGTCTTAGAAAAGATTGGATAAACATTTTAAGAAGGATACCTAGAAAGGCATGATATGTCTTAAATAAGACTCACCTAGAAAGGCTCCTAAAGAAATATGAAACGTCTTAAACAGGACTACCTAGACAGGTTATGGTACGTCTTAAATAGGACTCACTTGGAAAGGCTCTTAGATAGGATACGGGATATCTTAAACAAGACTTACCTAGAGAGGTTCCTATAAAGGGAACGATGCGTTTTAAACAAAACTATCTAGAAAGATTCCTATAAAGGACACGATATGTTTTAAACAAAACTATCTAGAAAGATTCCTATAAAGGTCGTGAGACGTTTTAAACAAAACTACTTAGAAAGGTTCCTATAAAGGCTATGAAATATTTTAAACAAAACTACCTAGAAAGGTTCCTATAAAGGTCGTGGAACGTTTTAAACAAAACTACCTAGAAAGGTTCCTATAAAGGATACGAAGCATTTTAAACAAAACTACCTAGAAAGGTTCCTATAAAGGTCGTGGAATGTTTTTAACAAAACTGCCTAGAAAGGTTCCTATAAATGCTATGAAATATTTTAAACAAAACTACCTAGAAAGGTTCCTATAAAGGTCGTGGAATGTTTTAAACAAAACTGCCTAGAAAGGTTCCTATAAAGGCTATGAAATATTTTAAACAAAACTACCTAGAAAGGTTAGGATATGTCTTAAACAAGACTGCTTGGAAAGATTAGGATAATTGTCTTGGACAAGACTACCCGGAGAGGTAAGAAATTCTTTGGCTGCTTCTGGATTGTCTTTGAAGAAAGACTTGGAATGAGGTATTAGACTTGTATATGTTGAGATTGAATCGTTGATAGGATCGTATTTGTACTGTAATTGGATGATAACATCCTTTTGATTATGAAGTGACCTGAAAAGGCAGCGTTAGTTTTATGCAATGTCATGATGCATGTGTCATGTAATGAGATTCTCAAAATAAATGAGAATTATGCATGTATGTCGATCCCACACTGCGGGACGTAAATAGTACAGGCGTGGGAAGATCAATTATGCAACAATGCTCCTTGTATGATACTAGTGTGACTTTCTGAATATCAGAAGTTTTGAGACATGCCCCTTTATCTAAAGGAGGGACCTTTAGAGAGAACTCGAGTTTCACCATGTCTTGCCTAATATGCTTTGCCCCAGTGTTTGAATTCTTGAAAGATATGCCCCTAGTCAATAGGATCCTTGATTGTATGCCCCTGTTTTTTAGGAAAACCCTCTGAGCATGGTTTCCTCATTCAAGAGTCTTTATCAGGAATGATCGTCTTTGATTAGACCAATTTCGGGGTCTCCTTGATGCTAAGTGTTGACTTGAATGTGAAGCAGATGCTTTTTAGAATGAGTCATGCGTTTTGGTCGCATCCTGACGAACAATGATTTGCTGAGTACTTAGGATGAGATGATGTCTTCTATAAGACTACCAGAAGAGGTTCTTGGGAAGAATGGGAAATTGTCTTAAACAAGATTGCACTTTAAACAAAGCTCAAAGGGATGTGTTTGTGCAGAGGGTCAAAAATGTTCCTATAGAGGATAAAGACTGTTTTAAGGAACATGGGGTTTTAAACAAAACTTAGGAAAAACATCTTGAAGGAAATCACCCTAGAAAGGATGGTGAACTATCTTAGAAAAGACTCTGTACTTTAAACAAAGTTTGACAAGGTTCTTGAAAGCGTAAGAGAAGTTTGAATATGTCTTAAAAGACTAACTGGAAAAAGTTAAGAGATGTCTTACATAAGACTACCTAGAAAAGGTTCTTGGAAAGGAATATGTCTTAGAGAAGACTGTCTGAAAGGGTTTGAAAATAGAAAGGATAAGAAGGTGGTTCTTTAAAAGACTGTCTGAAAAAGGCTCCTAGAAAGGGTAAAAAGTATTTGAACATGTCTTAAAGAAGACTATATGGACAGATTGAGAAATATCCTATAAAGGTTCCCGAAAAGGGTGTGAGAGTGGCATTAACATCATCTGATACTGAGCGACCTTCGCAACGTGCCCCCAGGTAATGGGCTTGCCCCATGGGCTCTTCAGCATCTTCGAGAGATTCTATGGATCTTGATTAGATTTGCCCCATGTAAATGGTATAATGACGAGTTATGCCATGTGTACACATTAGCCATCCCAGTCATGCATAAGGGATGTTTCTTCTTTTGACGAGTTTTTTAAAGCTACTTCGTCAGTCAGTAGGATTTTTAGCCATTAGCCATGCCCCATGCAACTTCTCCCTGATGTTTAAACATCTGAATCCACATAGACAAGTGTACTTTGTAATGAAATTCATAAGATGCGAATGCATATGTCTGTCTTGAAAGTTTAAAAAGATTTTTTTGAGTAAAACGAAGTTTTCTTTTTTGTAAGAAAGTGATATCAACTCAAAAGTTATAGTAGACCTTAAGGAGTCGGGATACCTCTGGTAGCAGCATGCTTTCGAACTAACCATGCTTCAGTTAGGACTTTTAAGGGTTGTAACGTGGTCTGGTTCACGGTTTTAAGAAACAAGGATAGTGGCTCAAAGTTTATTTGTACCCATCCCCCTCTTCGTGATGTCCTCCGGTCCTATGCTCAGTTAGCTATGTGTTTAAGCTCCAAAAAGACTTTGGGAATATTGATATTTTTGATGGTTTAAAAACCAGAAGTTTATTTTGCAAAGGAAGTCGTCCTCCTTTCTTGTAATATTTTCTCTTGTGAGGGTATGTAATGACCTATTTTCGACTTTGTTATCCCTACCTTTTGCCTGAACTGTTCGTTTTAAAACTACAGTCAGCGGGATGCCCCAATTTTATCTAAGTCTCCTTAATAGGTTTTGACTTAGCAGGCCTTTGCATTGCTTTCTTTTTCTTTGCGGACATTGACTGTCGAACTTAATGATGACGGGGAACCATCGGTGATTATGTTCAAAGGAACAACTTGGAATAATTAAGTTAACTGAGCAACTACCCTACCCCAGGTTATGTATTAAGGGTTTTATTTTATATGAAGGAAAACTCCTACTTCTTTAGGCTCAAAGGGGTTGATAAGGGATTAACATCCTTATATATCCATTATTTGGGAATTGAAACAATGCCTGTACATCGTCAACACGGTCTGTTTGAAAGCATAAGTGCATGAAATTGTGGTATCGTTTTCGGCATTCTCCCTCTAAAGGTGTAAAACTTTCAATGAGAGTTGAATATCACAAATAAGAAAACCGAGTAAAACACAGTTTTAAATATAGTGGAAACACTAGGAGTAAATCAAGACAAACATAAGCAATGCATTAATGATTATTGTAAAGTACACAGCATACGTCGTAAGACTAATGTTTAAACAAACGGAAAGAAATTGCGAATGAAAACAAAACTAATGATCTAAGAAATCCTCCTTCTAGCCACTTATGGCATTAGACTTGTGAGGACCTTCGAACTCAATGAACCCTTCTTCAATCAAATCTTGGATCTTGTGCTTTAACGGCCCACAATCCTCTGTATCGTGACCAGGACTGTCTGAATGATAAGCGCACCTAGCATGATGCTTGTACCCAGGAGCGGGGTTAGCTGGAGTTGGGTATGGAGGTAGCAGAGTTACCAAGTTCTAACTGAGCAAACGTTACAAAGCTTGGGACAGTGGCATGTACAACAGGGTGAACGATCGTTTTGGCTTGGGCCTCCAGGTGCGTTGGCCACCCTGTTGCTTTTGTTGATCCCTTTGCTGCGATACTGGGGTCTGATTACCCATGATTGCCCCCACAGTGTTGGATTCCTTTTTTCCGTCATACGACTTCTTTGTGTGATAGGAACTTGAGGGTGCCCCTTGTATCTTCCCATTTTTGATTCCATCTTCAATTCTCTCACCAATGACTACCAAGTCCGAGAACCCTAAAGACATGCTTCCGACCATCTTGTCGTAGTATGGTCCTTGCAAAGTGCTCATAAATATGTCCACCAGTTCTTTTTCTATTAGGGGAGGTTGGACTCGAGAAGCCATTTCCCTCCACCTTTGGGCATACTCTTTGAATGATTCATCCTTCTTCTGTGACATGTTTTGTAATTGCATCCGATTGGGTGCCATGTCCAAGTTGTACTTGTACTGCTTCAAGAATGTGTTAGCCAGATCATTCCAGATTCTGATATAGGATTTCTCCAGTTGCATATACCAGTCAATAGATGCTCCACTTAAACTTTCTTGGAAGAAGTGTATCATCAGCTTTTGATCGTGAGCATAAGCAGCCATTTTTCGCACATACATGCGCAAGTGATTTCTCGGACACGTGAGCCCTTTGTATTTTTCGAAGTCTGGAATCTTGAATTTGTGTGGGATAGTCAAGTCGGAGACTAAGCTCATTTCGAAGGCATCCACGTCGAAGACATAGTATCCTTCTACCACTTTTAGTCTCTCTTCCAACACCTTGATTTGTTCACTATCCTTGGAGTCTTCCCTAGAGTTGGGATTAGACTGTTGCGTCTGAGGTGCTTGGTCTGTGTTGTCCACCTCTTGCACTCCGTATTGTAGATCCAGGTAGGGGTGGCAAAGCGGGCGGCCCGCCCCGTTTAGGCCCGCCCCATTTAAGCCGGTCCTAAAGCGGGGTGGGGCGGGGCGGGCCTACTTAGGTGTCCGAGCTCAAAAGTTATGCCCGCCCCGTTTACTAACGAGTTGGCGGGTTGGCGGGCCGGCCCGCCAATTTTTATTAATTTTTTTATTTTACAGTTTGATTTACCACATAGTTAACAAAAAAATTAATTATTACCAAAAAGGTCGATAAAATATTTTTTTAACAACGCACAATAGAAATTCAACATGTCTTAAGTTCAAACGGTTCAAAAAATAAGACAAATAAAGATCAATTATAACAAAATAAACTCGACCACAATATAAAAGCGTATCAAAATAAATAAATAAAGAATACATATCACTCTAATTCTATTTAAAAACTAGCTATTAGGAAACCCATTTAAGAACTTACATAAGACAGACAATAATAACAATTACACCGCATAATACATCTCGGTGCATAAAATATCAACACATAACTTTCTCACTAATTACTTCATAGAAACTTTTATATTAACCGATTCCTTAATAGTTGAATCAAAAATTTGTCACACTTATAGACTCATCAAATCCCTCATTTACTTAAAATCAACATCTATTTCTAAAGAAAACATGTGAGCTAATGTATTAACAACTTAATAATTATGCATGTTATACAACTGTTCTTTTATTTCAAACTTTTCCAATCTATGAGAAGAGTTTTATTTTTATAATTAAAGTTGTTTTAATTCTAGATAAAAAATATTTATTTTAACAAAAAGCCCGTGGGCAAAACCCGCCCCGCCCCGCCTCGGCCCGTTTTTTTAAGCGGGTTAGGCGGGGCGGGCCAACTTAAGGTACCGAGCCGAAAACCTCAGCCCAGCCCGCCTAAAATGGCGGGTCAAACGAGCCGACCCGGCGGGCCTGACCCGTTTTGCCACCCCTAGATCCAGGTAATCATCATCCCTAGGGACATTGCTAGCAGGAATGCGAACTGTGCGGGTTGTCTCTTTCGTTTATGGAGTGGGGACAAATCCTTCTTGGGAGGTCTCTCCTCTCTCTTGGAATTGGATAGCTCTTCTGACTGATCGGACCTGAGGTTTGTCCTTATCTGGGCCGAAGCCTGAAACAAAACCTAGCAGCGGGTTTTCGTCATTAGGGATCTCATCCTGAACCAGGGTATCCCCAGACTGAACCACTTTTGCTTTTTCTTGTTTATCCAGAAGGGCCTTCATGAATCCTAGCATCTGAGTCATACCTCCTTTAACTTCTTCCATACTAACCTTCAGTTGATCCACCTCCTCACGAAGAGCGGCTTGATTCTGTTCCAGCTGATCCATTGATCTCTTTTGCTGAAACCTTGTTTGATAAGACGGTCGGGATGTTAGGTTATCCTTCCCAATGGTCCCTTGTTCTGGAGATAGAAGAGAAATCTTCTCTTAATGCCATGAAAATGATGTGTATGCCATGCATGATATGCATAATATCCTTTTTTCTTTCTTTTTTTGAATAAAATATGATGCAAGAATGCCCATGATGTATGATGAATGGAAAAAGGAATAATAAAAAAGAATAATGATCAACACATATATATACATATTGCACATAATCACATAAGTTCATAGGTTCGACGTAGCGGCTCTTGGGAGCCAACCTTTTTATAGGGGGGTTCTAGAAGGTCTCATGGGGTCGTTCGTAGCCTTCGAGACTTTTTTGTCTCTTCGGATTTTAGAGCAACTCATTTTATCCATGAGGTTCGAATTTTTGGGGTAGGTTCCCGGAGAGATCAGCCAAGTATCCAGTCCTGCCCTCAACAAAGTCAAGCCTCGTTTTGGACATTTCCGAATACTCAACCCACTCCGAGTGGAGTTATCAATGAGACTCGTAGGAGATTCATGTCCCCTATTGATCTCAAAGTTAACTCCCACACTTAGGGTTTTAACACGACATAATATCCAACAGTGCATATAAAAATATAACAGGCAATAAAATATAAATATATTCACATAAGCGATTAGATATAAACATATCCTAAATAATTAAATATTTTTAGATAAAAATAAATAAATAAACAAAATTTAAAAAAAAATAAAAAATAAAAATAATTACAAACCCTGAAAAAAGCACGTTAGCCAAACCCTAAAAAAAAGTTGCCAAACCTAAACCCTGCCAAAACCTAAAACCTATAGGAGCATAGTATTCGCCATTTAAGTTGTCCCCAGCAGAGTCGCCAACTGTAGCAACCTGCCCTAAAAATAAAGATTCTAGAGTCGCCACCTATTCTGAAGGGCGAATAGGAAACCCTACGCAGTATAGAGATCGGGGTAAGATACTATATTCAGATCGAGGGAAGGTGTTAGGCACCCTCAACCCTTTCCTAAAGGCTAACATTTCAAAGATAAAGGTTTATGGCAAGGTTTATAGCTAAGGAATTGAATAGGGGGAAAATTGAGATTTTAGGGAGGGGGACTCGCCTTGGTTATCCAAGTGCCTACGTATCTCCTTAGGGAGAATCAGAGTCTACGTAGTTCGGGAAAAGGTTGTACGCCCTTAGAGTTGAAATTTGATTTGAGATGGTTTTAGAGGCTTTTTGAATGACCTATCGTAGTTTTGAATAAGGATGAAAATCCGTAGTTTGATTTGAAGTGTTTTGAATGTTTTAGATTTGGGAAGTGTTTTAGGATTTGGGCGTACAACCCTGATTTTAGTATGTACTATTAACCGCAACGATCAATAGATTCGATCGCCATAGTTAACAGATTTGAAGTTGTATCGTTACCAATTTTAATTGATTGATTCAATTATCACTAATAACGAATGAAGATATCTTTTAATAATTTTTAACAATTAGCTTGTATCATTACCCCTCGTAATCGATTAATTCGATTAAAAAGAATGACGAATTAGAATAAGAAAAGTAGAAAGATTAATCATCGCGACTAATAAGATAGTCGAAACCATTTAATCAAATAGAAATTAATTATATTTTAATTAAATAATCATTTTAATTAAAAATATCATTGACCATAGCGACTAATTGATTTAATCGGAACGAACAACGAATTAAAATTTTAATATTAATATTATATGCTAATTTATTTTAAAAAACAATTATTAGTATATAAATAATATATTAAAAAGCATTTTAATTTAAGCAAATAAATAATTAAAATTATTTAGTTTATTAGGGTTTTGATTCAGTATGGTTGTTAGTATGGAACATGGTATAGGTATTGAATTAGGGGCGTTGGATTAGGCTAAGGGTGGATTGGGTGGTTAGATTTGTGAGGGCTCATGGTGGGCTATAGGAGCGCAGGCACATGGGATCAAGGGCTGAGAAATTCAGAAAAATATATGTGTTGGAGGGGGGATTCTAACCAATGACCCTCCCCTCACGACTGCCTCTCTTAACCACTCATCCACATGCGCTGGCTTGTTTGCTACACGCATTCGTATCATAATATTGAAAGCCCAGAACCATAAAACTAAACGCGCGCGAATTTCAAATTTGCCAATACCGTGAGGACACCTAGTCATCGTCCCCAACCAAACCTGCAAATCACACATATATTCTGCTACGATTTTGCTACGAACACATTCGTAGCCTTTTAACCCCGCAATACCAAAACCATGCATACGTAATAGAAACGTTTCGCGACACTCTCAAACTCTTCGTCCAGATAATACGAATTCAATGGTGTTCTCAATTGCCCCTAATTTTATCCCTATCCAGAAAGCCCCAAATCCAATTTATGAACCCTAATTCGGCCGATAATGGTGAATCATGCCAAACACGCCCAGAAACCAAATTAATTATTCAAGAACGTTCACAATCATCACACAAATCATAATACACAAACAAATTAACATATGAATGCTTCAATCATGCAAATCGAGCAAAGATTCAGAAAGACCTACCTCGGCTTATAGGAGATTATTCTGGGGTTGTTGATGCTATGCAAGAGTCCAGACAGCTTCAGAGTGATCCCACAAACGTATTGCAATCCTCAAATTCTTTTGAAAGCTCCTGATCCCTGAACCCGAGTTTGAGTTTTTGCAATGATTTTTTTGTGTTCTTGCAAGTGTATTTTCCCCGAATTTCCAACCCTTGTCTCAGTGTACACCTTCCTCTACTTATAGGGAGTGATTTAGGTTCAGAGAAAAGCCCAAAAATCCCTTGAATCCAATCTTACTATGATTGAGAAATTTGATTTGTTTCTTGAATAGTAAGTTTCTCATTTTGGCCAAAATTGTATCAATCTCCTTCCAATCATTTAGTC
This sequence comes from Vicia villosa, assembly GCF_029867415.1. Classification (NCBI taxonomy): domain Eukaryota; kingdom Viridiplantae; phylum Streptophyta; class Magnoliopsida; order Fabales; family Fabaceae; genus Vicia; species Vicia villosa. The sequence goes on along the minus strand of NW_026704971.1, from coordinate 209,951 downwards.
ACAAAAATTGCAATATATTTTGTCATAAATGGTGATTGGAAATCATCAAAATATATTTTCTACCAAAATATTTGATTTTTATCTTAATTAAATCATTAAAATGAAATAAAAAATCATATTAAATCAAATATAATGCTAAATTTCGTGGCAAATGATTTTGGGCATGCTAATGACTTGTGGACCAAGATTGCATCAAAAACCATAGGCCCATTTGCAAAGTTTCTCAATTTGAACCTTCTTTTTTCACATTTTGCCTCCAAAAATCACCCAACTTTGATCTATCATATCTCACTCAATTTTTAAGCTATGAGGGAGTTGTAAGACTTTTTGGAAACCTCAAAGTGTCCTCTTCAAGCCACTTTGGAACATATTTTTCATTTGGAGCTTTTATCTTGATCATATCTTCTCTGACAAAAAACTGCTTTTGAAGGATGCCTGAAAATGACCTGTAATCTTTTGCACTGTATCTCTCAAATGAATCATTTCTAGCCTTGGCTTATGAGAGGCAAAATTGTAGGGAATCCAATTTCCTTCAAAATAGGCTTTGAGTGGGGAATTTTTGATGTTCCATGTGAAAGTTATGCCCAGTCAAAGTTGAGTTGACTTTCTCCTAAGAAACCCTAATTTGAACCTTTTTGTATTTGTTCATCTCTGAGTTTCTATTAATGGAATCATGATCAATCTTTGATCAAATGATGGTTATGCACCTCTATACTTGATGTTTGACCAATGATCATAGGTTTGAATCATGCTTTGATTGTAGTTGACCTTTAGGTTTGGATCAGTTGACTGTGGATCTTGGGATTGTTTGAGCAAAGCTTTGGAATTGAATCTTGAACTTTGAATCATTGTGAATGGAATATGGAAGGCAAATTTTGGGGTATGACAAATGGTAATAGGATTTAAATATATAAGTCAGAAATTATAGTCCACATGGCGTGTTTATTTTATAAAGAGGGTACCAATCAAGAAATGGTTTGTTGTCAGACATATCATTATTGATATGGATCTTGGTAATAGTCGATTTAAATGTGAAAATGTTAACAAGGGGAAGAGAACGCAATGATGAACATTTAATATTATTGTCAGGTATGGCGAACAACCTTCTTCCTTAACTTTTGCATACTGGAGTAGAATAATCGTTGGTGTCGAAGAATGGAGTTATTTTTGTTTGTAATCAAAGAATTCCAAAGCATAGGCTTCCCATAAGGTACAATGTAAGGTGTTCTCGCTACTTAGTGAAACGAAGAAAGTTAGAAAAAACTAAAAGATTAACCGAGCAGTAGTTTGAAATTATACGATTAACATTAAACGTCATACCCCAAATATTTCAAACCCAAGTTAACCCGAGCCTTGTTGCCCCCTGATTGAGACTGAGAGTATCCGACTTCGCCAACCATACTTATGACATATATGAAAATAAAAAGCAATAAGGCAAAGGTAACACAGTTGAGCATGAAAAAGATATCAACAAATGAGGTTCTATATAAACAATAAGCAATACATATTAGGAGATTCTTCTGCGTCTGAAATGATATCAACAAAAGAGATGAAGTTAATGACCTTATCCGATATGTGGTGTTTGTCAACACCTCATATGGTTGTCCCACTAGTGAATTTCAACAGAAATTTGTGGTTGGTAGGTCTAATGATCAAATTATTTGGCTGAACTTGCAAGTTTGAGATGGTGCAAGTCAGGTTACCTGAGAATGCTGAATCCAAAGCTTGCCTAAACATTGCTGGAACAATGACATGAATATCATGACCTTGTAATGTGTAAAGAAGTTATTTCAATAAAGAGACAACATGAGTTCAAAAGTAAATTGATGTATTATACATTAAAAAAATATAACAAACTACAATATTCATACAATCTATCAAAATAACACCAACACAAAATATAAAACATAACCATAAACAACCAACCTATGACCAAAATGACCACTATACATATTAGGTAAAGTGAAAAAAAGTAGAAATTTAAGCTTCAAAATGCATAACAGTATACCTAAAACCATTTACATCATAAAAGATATTCATGATTGTGGAAACATCCGTATTTTATTTCTCAAAATGCAGACATTATATTTTGTAATTTTTTTTTAAGTAAAACGAATATTAGAAAGACCAATAAAACTCATATGTTTGTCTACAACCACCATCTCAAAATGCTCCTTCGAAGTTGAAGAAACCTTCAATTTGTGGTGAATTTTTACAGCAATATTCGTATTATGCATGTAGTTTTAGTCTCTACTGTTAAACCGATGTGTATTTTTGAATGATTATTTTACAGACATGTTTAAAACGTTATAAAAGACTATTTTTAAATATAATGATAAATCAATACTCATTATTAATATATTTTTAATATTAATAACAAATAGATTTGAAGAATTTATTCAATCCCTACGTAACTCTACACCAATATTATTTTTTAATTGTCTCAAATTAGAGAGGTTTTATGTTACAAAATAAATAAAGTTTTTAAAATTTTACTTTCCGAATTCTTCTCTTTTTATTTTATCTTTTTAATATATCAAAGTGTTGTTGTCTCTTTTTATTTTGTCATTGAATTGAGAAAATTGAAATTAGTATCTATTTGAGGGATGAATATGACATGTTTATGGGAGAAACAGATATACATAATTGTTCATAATCTTGTTAAAATTGCCTATATAATTTTAATTTTTGTATATTTATTCTAACAATTCTAGCAGTATACATAATTTAATTTTTACTAAAGTAAAAATTATCTCTCCCCTGCAACTCTTTTGGCTGATATTTAAAGGTTAACTTCAAATTTTCTTATGGCGTGTTTATCATGGGGACAAATTCCGAACAAAATGCAAGATACTGTCCCATTTTATATATTGTCTACTTAGAAACGTAGCTTTCCTTGAGATTTAGAAGTTACAATCACCTTACAATATCTTTCACATTTTTTGTTGCTAGCTATTATTAAAAAAAATTATGACATATAGCTCTGACAAATATTGGCATTTATTGACTTCAATAATTTTTTCTGAATTCTTGTGGTTGCTCTTTTCTTTTCTTTCTTATCATTGTAACTTTTGTTAATGACAAGGCCGACTCAATTTTTTTTAGGCTCCGTGTAGATTAGTCATAATTTAGCCATAATAAATTAATAGAGGTTCTATGTACTCACGATTTAACCTACCAAATAATTTGTAAGGTTCTATTTAACTATAATTTAACTTTGAAAATTTTGAAGTCCTGTGCGGTAGCTCGCTTTGCACGTCCTCAAAGACGGCTCTGGTTAATGAGTTTTGAACTTCAATATCACAATCTAATACAAATTTCATGTGATTTTAAATAAGTTGTATAAATTGGAGTTTCTTCCTTAACATGCTTTTTACGTGATTTTGTCAAACGTTATTGTAAACTAAAAATTTATTTAGTTAGTTGATTTTTAATTGGAGTAGTGATAAGTTGAGTATAGAGCATATGTAGCTTAACAAACAAAGTAGTTATGGTTAGCAAACGATGGGAATTAGTTTGGATCTCTAACTAACTTCTCTAATGTATAACAAACTTTTACACTTGCATGGTCCCTATATGTATTATCAGGCAAGCTCCATTGTAACTAACACAATGAACATAGTTTAATGATAAATTCAAGATAAATTTTCTTCTCTAATATAGTATCATAGAGTCTATCGATCGAATTTTGGGTCGTCCAACATTTAAAATCCACGCACCAAGTTCAAAAAGAATGTGGATCGTGAGGGAATGTATTGGAAATATTTTAAGTCTCATGTTGGTTATAAATAGAACATCGAAAGAGTTTATATAAAATGACACTCCTCGTCTTACAAGCCGATTTTATATGGATGAGATAGATCAAACTCTAATAAACCACGTCCTAGTACCAATTTTAAGTGAATTTTCATAAGCTCTAAGTTGGACATGCCAACTAAAAAACAATGCACTTATAATTTGAGAGCAAAGGAGTAATTCTTACTAAGTCTAAGCATGATTCACCGAGGTTGGTTGAATGTTCGCTTAAGGGTCGATTATCTTCATTAACATAGGTTCATTTCGATTTTTAGTTACATATTTAATAATATTCTCTCGATAATTATTTTATATACTTTTTCCCGTCTCTATTATTAAGAATATAACTTTTTGTGTCAAAGCACCATTTCAACAAAGTATGTTGTTGTTTAAATGTTTTATGTGTCGAAATTGTATAGTTGTTGAAATGTCAAATAAGCGTATCTCAACAGAAATTTAGACAACTTTATTTTGTGTTTTTAACTGAGTTAGATTAATTGGAAATTATTTGGTGTGCAAGCAATCTCAGCCTGTAAATAGAGACGTACTCATTGTAATAATGTACTTGCATAGAGAAAATATTGAATAAAATCTTAATTGAGAGAAGAGAGAAACTCTGCAGAAATATTCTTCTTCTTCCCATTTTCTCTCAAATCCTAATTTTTGTTTTCTTTCTCAATTCATCTTTTCTTTTCTTCTCCATAATCATTGTGCACCGGAATCATCTTGCAACCAGTGTATTGTTGATTCATTCGAGTGAAGAATTGTTAATAAGAGGCAAAATTAATTGAAAAAATTAATTATTGTTCATCAAAATTGATTCGAATTCATCAAATTTTAGGTGTAATTCTAACGTCCATTATAAAAAAAATTAAATTTGTTAAATAATTAATTTAAATAAATTAGATATATTTCTTAAACTTTTTTTTGATAATAAAGACAAGAGAGAGTAATATTTTAAACGAGTTTAATTAAAAATATCTTCATGTTTAAATAAATATTGAATATTAATATCTTCACTAAAAATTTAGGTTAATAGCCAAGATCGTGAAATACACACCCCCTGGATTATATAAGAAAAATCCAAGTCACCAAACATTGCTCTTGTATACTACTTAGATTACAAATATCCCGTATATATTCAAATATTTCAAAGATATTTATTTTAATTCAAAACAAACTTCTTAGTGTGACTTTTCCTTAAAAGTTCCATTCCAAGCCAATGATTTAATTTGATTCGTGGAATGGTGAAAATAAGACAAAAATAAGCATAAAAGCTGGGTCTCATGAATTGAACTTTGCATACCTCAAAATTATTATAAACAAAAACTAATGTCACCACTATCACCATACACCAATGGCATTATACCAACTATCACACTTTTTAAAATAATTATTTTGGATGATAACATTTGTAATCCAATATTAAGATTGCAAAACATAAGCATATGGTTTGCACTTTCCTTCACCATTATCAAAAATTTGATATACATTTTAATCGAAGTTCAAAAGCCCAAAATGTGGGGTACCCTCTTATTTTCTTACATGGATATTTTAGAACTACAAACCTGAATTTCATTAACAAATATGAAATAATAAATAAGAATGGGACAAACAATCAATAAATTGCGCTCCTATCTTTTTATACAAGAAAAAATCAATCATTTTAAAACTAATATATATAGTTTTATGAAACACAATATTAATATATACGAGGCTATGCGGTCTTTATAAGTGGTTATGCGGTCTTTATAAGATAGTCAAATGTAAATAATATAAATATATGTTGAATGTTAGCAAATGTGTTCTCATATTTGATCATTTTATTTGAAGCTGTTGTGGAGATGTTAGTCTCACGTTAAGACCTTTAGTTCTTAATTACACAAGTGGGATGTTGAAGTGCCTTAAAACCTTAACTATGGAGAGAAATAAAATATGTTTCGAGATTGTCAGAAATCAATAAAGTCGAAATCAACAAGAATGTCAATGAAAGAACAACCACAAGGACGGCCCAGTAGGTGGTACCCAACACAACACCTAAAGCCATTGTGACGACAGTCAAGCAGGCGGCGGAGGAACCTCAGTCGCCGGTGGCAAAACCAGGGAGTCTGTCGGCAGAGGTCCGACAACAACATAACTTCGAAGCGACATTCCCAACATTCGACAACGGCAGTCAAACCATCCGGTGGTGGTGGTTTCACCGTCCGAGACGGATCTCTGATAAGGATTAGTTGGGTCTGGTGGGGAAGTTTGTGTTCGTCGACCATCAGGTTTGGTTCAATCAGTTCGCGCTTATTGGGCTTGGTCATTTTGTTTTGCAGTTTTGTTTGCTAATTGATTAAATTTTAGGCTTGTTAAGGATCACATAGGCTTCAACACTTTTAAATATGTATCTATAACATTCTTGTCTTCACAACCTTTAGAACTTCAAACTGAAGACAGTGAGAATGGTAAGGAAATTGTACTTATCGAAAAGTGCAGAATGTGTGGCATCCCTATGCTGGTAAGGGCATTCAGAGGCCTTAGTGATTTTTGATGGTTTAGGGCTTGCTCCCGATGGTGAGAAACTCTATTCGGTGGTGCTTTTGGCTATTAGGAGAGGAAACTCACGTGAGATGATAAGCTTTGTATTCTTAGATATTTATTTTATGTATAAGAGTTATCTTCCGCCGAACTAGGGATGAGGTATTTATATGGGCTAATGGGCCTAGCTTTAGGGGACTCCTAAGAAGTGGCAATTGCTTCACCTTGACTAAGGGAGCTGTTGACGACCTACTTCTTATGGAGTCGTGGGCATGACTTTGCACATGCAGTTGTTGACTGAGTAAAATGTTATTATCCACGTTTTCCCTTTAGGCGATTTCCCTGCTATGAGAGGGTTAGGCTTCAGCCGACGTATCATGGGGAATACGCCTAATGAAAGCAAGACATGTGCCGCCCATTTGTGGTCCCTCACAAATAAATCACTACATATCCCCTCAAGCACGGGGGCTTGTAAAGGGAGAAGTGATTTAAGCTTATCATCTCTTTCGGTTGAGCTATGTAGTTAATGGAGAGTCTCTTAGTTAAGGGGCAAGTCCCTTAATTAGAGGTAGTTCCCTCAGTTAAGGGCGAGTCCCTTAGTTAGGGGGGAGCCACTCAGTTAGTGGCGAGTCCTTTAGTTAAGGGAAAAATCCCTCAGTTAAGGAACGAGTCCCACAGTTAGAGGTGACTCCCTCAGTTGGAGGCAAGTACCTGAATTAAGGGGCAAGTCCTTCAGTTATAGGAGACTCCCTTAGTTAGGGATGATTCATCACCCCCTTTCCAGGTGTCTTCTGAGTAGCAAGGGTGTCAATTTGGAATTTCAAACATCAGTCAAGTGATTCGTAGACATGAAAGTGTCACTCAGTTACGAAAGCTTGATCGTTTAGTGGGAAGGGAAGTGTGTGTGGCATTTAATGCTACTCATGATTATCATTATGGGGAAACCCAATCTACTCTATTTTTTCACATGTGTACCTAATGTGAGGAACCCTTTCCACTTCCTGCAACAATTATGCTATTAGGAAGGCATGTCGCTTGAGTTATTGGTTTCTTCATATAAAAGACCTTAACTTACTTTTCAAGAAACCCCTTTCCTCTTCCTTCCCTTTTAGAATTTCCATTTTTTATCCGGAGAAAAATCATAAACGCAAGAATGCTTCTTTAAGTTCGAAAAGAATATTAAGGTGTTTGTTATTTTCTCAGGGATCCAAGCACTACAGTTTTATGCTCTACCCTTTCGTTAGCAAATGATGGCTAGGAAGAAAGCCAAATACATTCATGTTAGAGACATCGTGTCTCTATATTTAAACTCTGACATGATTGCATAGTTCCTCCAATATATTGGATATTCTAATACAGGGCACGAAGAGGGCGTAATCCTAGATCCCTATTCAAAAGCTGAAAGAGCCAACATGGTCACCATAGAGGATTCGTATGCTCCATATTTTTATTTGCATCTTTCAGTCATTCACGATTTAAGGGCTTTGATTCCTTTTACATCTTTCGAGGTAGAATTTTGGGCGGTCTTTAATGCCACCTATTCACATATTATGCCCAATCTGTGAAGAATTCCCTGGGCTTTCAAGATCATTTTGTTGTAATCTTGGCGTCTTCCCTACTGTCTGGATATTTCTTTTTTTTTGGCGTAGAAATCCTCCCCAATAGTGGCTGGATAAATCTGCGCTCCTTGTCAGGTAGATGTTTATTTTAACCATACGTGAAGCCTTATAAGGATTAGAAAGATAGATTCATGCAGGTCAGAAGGCAAGACGACGACTATATGGTGACCATAGAGGAGACATCTACCTTTAACTTTCCTCTATCATGGATAATGGATCCTCAACTCTTCAAAATCATAGACTTCAGCGCCATTTCCCCCCTTGAATAAGAGGTGATCCAGATTTTAATATGCTTCTAACTTACAAGCTATCGTACTCTAATTGCCCTAGACCGAGAAGACGGATGAGGGGTAGAGAAGTACCTGAGTAAGCTTAATGGTATTAAAGGAACCTTCTTACTTTATCCCTTATTTTTTGTTTTATACATTTTAACACTGTCTTTTTATGAGGGACATGACTAGAATCTTGCTCAGCGAGAGAAGAAGTTGCTTGGTTTGGATACAAGCCAAATAGAAACCAACAGTCATGCCCCGCCCTTCCTTAGGGATTTAACGGTGGTTGTATAGAAGTGGTAGAGAGACATCTTTTTATGCCAAAGCTCGTCCTCTCAAGAATCAAAGGTGGAAGGAGGGTCCTTCGAGAACTTCGGGAGGCCATCGTTCAGTAAATGAAGGATAAATGACAGGTGGATGACCTATAACCTATTTTAGAAATAGGGTCCTCTCAACCTTCATTGTGAAGTGACCCTTCCTTTAATGCAGTTAAGTTCTCTGGGTATTGCCTCTCTTTCCCCGAGAATTTTCCTAGTGACTATCAGTCAATTTGCAATGAGTTTCCTTCCTTTCTAACTAACTTGTTGGAGGTTCAAATGTTGAGATGCCTCCTTCTGGAGAAAGTCCGACGAGAAAAAAAAATCTCCAGACGGCCGATGAGTTGTAGTCCATGATGACTTCATAATAGGAAGATCTAAAAATTGTCAGGAGACGATGACCGTTATAGAAAAGGAACATGATAGTTTGAGGGCTCTAGCCTAAGAGGTGACTTCAAAGGCTCTGGATCGTGTTGAGGAAAGGAAGTATTTGGAGAGATCGCTCTAAGGAACCCTTAGATCCCTAAAAGACCCAGAGGAAGAGGTGTTATTACTCAAGGACGAAGTTGTAGCCATCTCTGATCAGTACCTTCGGAGCGCTAAAGAACTTATGGTTTTCTTCTATTTTAACCTAGATATGAATCGAATGGACCTATTCTAAGTTGTTTGGGATGGTCAGTTGGTGGACAAAGAGTAGGTCTCCTGACAAGTTCCGTGCATCTTGTTTCCTTTTGTAATATGTCTCTTTCTAGTGGATTCTGTAATAAATTAGTGTGCTTAGTGCTTTTGGATGTTATCCTTATTGGTACTTACCCCATTTTTGACTTACATCATCTACTCAATCCTCACCAAGGAGAAGCTGATCTCTTAAGGTTGGATCCCAAGCATTTGGTCACCCCATACAAGGCGGTGAGGGCTCCTTGTTTAGGGTACTTCTTATATAGTTGCCCAAAGAGAGCGACAAAAAATTTTCTATGAAAGTTCAACATATTAATAGGCTCGAAGGGCAGCAAATATCCCTCTATGAAGTGAGATCCAGCTCTTATTTAAAAAAAGTTTTTTTTTTTTGTTTTACGGAACCAAAACCACATGTCGAAAAGAATAGGGTTTAATCCTTCATTATACAAACAACACATAGCAAAAGAAAAAGTGACTGGACAATAACTTAAAGAAAATAGAAACATATGTGGCACTTTGAGAGAAGAAAAATTTAGAGTAATAGATGAATGTGTATCAAATTTTATCAGTTTGAGGTGCAAATTTGAGTATATTTATGTAATTTTTTAGTAGTTTTACCTTCTTTTAGAATTATTTTGGTATACTCATATTTTGTGAAAGGATTATTTGGTGCGTGTTATCCACCATTAGTAAAGATTGGGCATTCACTAGAGTGAGTATGAAGACTTTAGCGTACCTATTATTCATATAGTTAAAGATTTTATTGGATTAGTCCTATAATCTGTATTCTCTAATTTTGAAGAAAGTTTCCCAAAGTTAAACTTTTGGTGTCTCAATTATTATTATTATTATTGTGCTCTAAAACTAGTTTAAATGAATCTTTATCTAAGGTTGTGTTTGCGAGTTGGCTTGATTTGGTTTTGAAAAAATTCGATGTTTAAACCGATCAAATTGATTTTGAACGAATTTTTATAATAATAATATAAAATCTCTAATTTTTTAATTTTTTGTCACAAATGACGTTTCATTTTTTGTTCTTAAAATTAAATACCTTATACTAATTTCTATTTTAATAATAATATAAATTATATACATTAATTATTATTGGTACGGATAAACAAATTTGCTGATAAAATTTTAAAAATTTGTTGCCATAACCGATTAATATCGAGTTTCATTTGTTTGATTCTATTTAAATCCTAACTTAAAAAATATCCAACCAAAACACCAGTAATGAAATTTGGATTTCTATTTGATTCAATATCCTTTTCTATTTAAAACGCACATTTGATTATTTTCAACAACATCTATTTTACTGCCAGACTTAATTAGACAATTCAAAATTCTTTCACTTTGAGCCCCTTTCATTTTAGATAGAAAGGATGATGTCCTGAATTTTTTTTCTCTCAGCTCTTCCAAAATAAATTCTCAGATAATATAATATTTAAAAATGTATTAGGTTTAAAATAATATAATTTTAATTTATTTATAATAAATATTATAGAATTTTATTTTAATTTTTTAAATAAAAAAACATATTTAGAGACGGCTAGCCCAAAACCTACTAGAGTCAGACTCGAGTAGTAATTCTCGAACCCATATATAAATATTATATAGGGTCTTTTTGACACAACTCTAAAAAGTCTATGATCCACCAAAGCCGTCCCGTTTAGGATTGAGTAGTCCATTTTCAGACACTCACATACTTATTCATCCAAAATTTCTTGTATTAAATTATTTATTAACGGTGGATACTATACTTTTAAAATAAACAATTGTGTGCAAATTTAGGAAATAACGAAAATGTTAAAAGTTTTTTTTTTACATTATTTTTAAATTGTGTCACCTCTAACTAGATTATATCTTAGTAAAAAAAATATAACAATTCATCTTCTATCCATCATAATTATTTATTTCAAGTGCTTTGTAAATAAAAGAATTTAATTAGAATACATTGTGTAAAATTTATATCATTAATAAATTACCATCGTTAATTTATTGAAAGTGTTTGACTTTTATTTTAATTTTTTTAAAATAATATAGTTGAGTGATTGTGATATATTCGTAAAAAGTTTTATAATAACGATACATAACAATTAAACTTTAAATAAAAATTTAAAAAGTTTTCACAAATTAAAAGAGACTTAGTTAAGATTTTCAATGTCACATTCGGAAAAGAAGAAGAAAAAAAACTTAGAGTATATGAAACAAGCACCGATGAGAATTAATGAGATTAGAAATAGTGAGATTTACTCTATAAATACAATTGGTAATAATAATTACATTTAAATATAGTAAAATTTATGTTACATTATAAAAATTATTTAAAAAAAATCAAAATAAACGGTCATATAACACTATTAAAATTATTTTAAAAAAAAACAACGGTCCATAACAGATAGTAAAATTTAATTTAATTTAGTTTAGTTTTAAAAAATGAATAATCATTTAAAAAAATGGTGAATAATATTAATAATGCACATATAGTTAGGGGTGTTTACGGATCGGGTTGGTTAAGTTTTGAGAGAATCCGATATCCGAATCGATTAAACCGAAAAATAACAGATTGGTTTGGGTTGGATTGTTCGGTAGATAAGAAATGTAAAAATATTTCAAAAAAATAACTTATTTATAAAAATTAATTTTTTATGATAATATAAAAAAAATAATATTAATAGTGTTTAATAGTAAATATTAGACTATCAATTTTTCTTTGATATATTAAAAAATATCTAACAAAAAAAATATTTAACATAAATTTTTTTAATATATAATTAGTCACTTTTTTTTGACAGAAAATAAATGATATTCATTCATTCAAATCGATAGAGTACATCGTTGCAATACAAATTCAAAATCGTCAAAAACAAAAAGGATGAATCACGTTAATAGCATAAAACGGCAAATTGCATATGCTTACAAATATTAATGTATTGACTGTATTGAGATGTCCGAAATATTCATGCTTCCGGATCTGTAGCTTTGACAGCACCAAAGTCATTGATTGAATCTGCACTAGATCGAAACTAATCTTTCAACCTGAAACAAATGAACACCGCACAAAAACGAAAAAACAAAATACTCGCACAAAGACGAGAAATCAAAATACACCACAAAAATATGGGAAATTCAAACAAACGATGACCCACGAAATCACAAAAAAGACAAAAAGAAAAGGTGTGAAAATCACTTATTTAAGTAATAGATAAACAAAAACGATTTGGAGGGGTGATTTTGGATCAAAATTGATCCTAAATCACCCCCTCTTTGAGAGAGAGGAAGGAAAAAGAAGAAAAGTGACGGCTAGGGTAGAAGAGATATAATTAGTCACTTGAGTTAGTATGATAATGAATATTTCATAATTTATGCTCATTTACCACAATATACTAACACTTGTCTAATAACAAATCAAAATATAATAAATTGTCCGCATATAATATTTCATTTTTTTCTTCTTGAAATTGAATACTTGATAATAACTTTTATGGTAATTAATTATGTTTGATTTGGGTTGGATTTACGGATAAAAATTTGAAAATTTGATACCAAACTAATTGTCATTAGATTTATTGATTTGATTCGATTTTTATCCGAACTGAAAAAACGTTCAACCTAAATCCTATGAATTTGTTCTAATTCCAATTTAGTTCGGGTTTACCGGAACCAACCAACACCCCCACATATAGGATTGATATAAATAATGTCTCTAAATTATGACGTGTAAACAAATTAAATGGCAGATTTCATGCGCTCCAACCATCCCACCTCCTTTATCAAAATAAATTTTAAAAGTATGATTAATCAACGGTCGGTGAGCGTCCTAGCATTAATCAACTTTATCTCACCAAAATTGAGAAAGCTATTAAACCGTTTTCAACAATTGATTAATTAGATTTTTCATAAAAAATGATTAATTAATCAGAAAATCTTACAGATTATATTTTTAATTTTTTTTGTATGCAATAGAAAAAAATCATGTAAAGGATTTATATTTAAATTGATCCGGATCTTAGATTAAAAAGATAATACAATAAATAAAAATAATTAATTATTTTATTAAAAATTATTAATTTATAAATATCAATTTATTTACATTAATAAATAAATATTTTATCATCAAATATTCAACTCTAAATTAACTGTCTATACTCATTTAACTCAACTATCACATATCAGTTGAGTTATTTCACACACTTAATGATTGATTATTTAAAATATATTAAAAATAATTAAAATTAAACCAATAAATATTATAAAAATATGTCATCAAAAATATACTAATGTAATTTTACATATTAAGAAAAAATAATATGTATTGAAATTGATATATGTAGTTTGCTTCAATAAAAAAAATTCTATACAAATATATTTTACAAAATTAAAATTTTGTACACATTTCATTCTTATAATTAACTTACAACATAATTTGATTCAATTAAAATATAGTTAGACTTTTCACTCACATTTTTTAGAAATTTTCAATAAAAATTAGTGACAATAATTTATATATAAAAATACATTGATCTTATACAAGATGTGCTAAACTTAATCTAATTATTTAATACAAAAACTCATTATTATACATTTCAAGAAGAGTTTGAATTTGGAATGGGAACACACCAATCATTGACAGTGACAAATGAAAAACAAAACCATATTAAAGAAAAAAGGAGGCTGAAAAAAACATTTTTTAAAAACAAAAAATGAAAAATCAGTGGCCTGCAACTCATGGCTTCACCAACAAGAGTGAATGGTTGGGACCCACTTTCACTATCACTCACTCTCCATGGAATGAATGAATCAAATCAAATAAGCATTGGATGCACCGATTATTTCCACGTGGTGAAGACTCTCTAAGAACCAGACACAGTGTCTAAGGTTGTTCTGTTTTTTTCTGGATTCTGTGTTACCTTTGTTATCTACGACCAAGGAGAGTATATACTATACCTTCTGTCTTTTTTACTGCCTCCTTCTATAAACATAAGGTTCTTTTTAAAAAATATTTATCTTTTTTTTACATACTTTTTAATTTTAAAATGTATTATCAAATTACATAAATTATTATTAAATTTATATCAAAATCTTTTTAAATTTTTTTTTTTAGATTTATTTTAAAGGATTAAATAGGGACAGAGGTGATATAAGAAATTTTTTAAATATTTTCTAAGTTTTGTTTATAAAAATATTTTCATAATTTTCAAGATATTTTTTATTTAAATTTTTTTAATCATCATTTAATGTTTATGTTTTAATATAAATAAGTATATTTAATGTTTTACAATTTATTATACGAGTGGTATATTTATAGAATTACTCAAAAAGTTGATACAACTAATAGTTACATTAATTTTGATAGTTTTTTAGTTTTTATTCTTAATGTTAAATGGAATAAATAACTTTACCTTTTCTTTAAAAAAATAATCCACTTTTATAAAAAAATAATAATCTAAAACACCCTACATTAAAATGAAAATTAAAAATATTCTACATATGTCTTTCAAAATATACTCACACTAAATAAAATAGAATATTTTGCATTTTTCTCATACCCTACTGATTTGGAAGAATTATCAGGTATTTTTAGTACTATGTCTTATATTGAAGGAAGTCAAGAAGATTCTCTTTAATATGAATTTCTCAGGTGAAGATGGTTGGTTAGTCATCATTCTTTTATTAGAATTGTTGGGGAATTGTAACTCTATATTTACACCATTTTGTTACCATTTTGTTAGAAGAGTTTGGAGTAACATGTCATTAATTAGCATTGCGAATAATACTTTTTTGATACTCATTCATAAGATTGATTAACTAGAATTTCTTAGTACTTATGTCATATTTTCCTCTATAGTTGTGATATATAAATTTAGTGTGATATGCGATATATAAATTTGTTACTAAAATTTGATTGTCCTTGGCCGATAAATTTACCTTGTGTATGTTGCCATGTTAGGGTTAAGTTATATCCATTACTTTGATATGCAGTTCGTTAAAATCCCTATAATTATGTAATGAGTTGGAAAAACTTTGAAAAAGGTTTGTTTGAAGAGACACATAGACGATCCACAAGCCTCGTATGATCAATTGAGAGATTTATTGTATGCCTAAGGATCTAAACAACTTATTCATCAAACAAACTTAAATAATGGATGATGTATTGACTAGCCCTAATGATTTGTGGTGTCAAGTGTTCATTGATAAGTATGACATAAATTAAACCATGGTGAAAAATATTATTTACAAGTCGAATGATTATCCATTATGGAAATCGTTCTGCAAAGATGTGGGAAAGTTTTAAGAGAATATAAAGTGGAAGTTTTGGGACGACATGAGGATCAATTTTTGACTTGACCATTTGACTCTAACAAAACAATTATTTTTCTTTAATTTGACCTAACCAGATATGATTGTGGATACTACATTAATGGTTAAATACATGTAGAGAAGAGAATTGAAATCTTAAGTTACTTTAGATTCGATTCACGGGTGAACAGATTAATCAATTATGGTTATTCCTACCCCTTCTTGAAGATGGCGTGGATAAGTTAGAGTGGGTGACAATATAGATCATGATTTTTTTATCGTTGGACAATGTTTATAAATATCTTGCTTCATATCTACCTAATATTAATTTGGATACTAACAAAAATATCATTTGGAAGTGGAAATAAGTGAAAATAGAGGAACTAGTTATTGTTTGAATATGGTTTTTAGGAATCAGACAACCCAACAAACTAAATTATGCATTTAGTGGAGATTGAAAATGAAAATCGTGTGCGGAATAATGTTAGGTCCCTAAACCTAGAGATTAAAAATGTTCATTGGTATCGTTTGAATAGTAATTAAATTAAGGTCAGTTGCAATAAGATTGACAAGAAGTCTACATCAATGGCGGAATGTGGAGGCCTTTTAAAAAATTTCTTAGAAAATTGGAGGATGTAGTTGTGTGATGCTATCACTGAGAAAATGTGAGCAATACTATATAGGATGAAACTTTTTTTTTGGAAGTAGAGAATTACGTATTAGGTAGTCGAAAGTGACTCAAATATTTTGATAAATATTATTAACCAAGAAATTGGAGAGGAACGCAATTTTCTACCTTAATTCGTAAAATGAGAAAGATATCACAAAAGAATCAACATATCAAATTCGTTCTTTCTTTTAGTTAATAAAATCAATGTGGAGATTCGCTCGCCAACTATAATCTTAGTTTAAATATCAATGAACTCTTCATTATTCTAAATTTCTTAAAGAATGAATTATATACATTATTCCTACCCGATAATATCTGTGAGATCTCATTTCTTGATTTATTAAAATTTCTTCCTAGTTCTTTGCACTTTTAAATCTTTTATCGTAAAAAAAAATATATTTAAATAAAAATCCACACATCACTTCGTTAACTATTTTCAGTTTTCATAATTTTTTATCTACTAAAAATAATTTATTCAAAACATTGAAACTCAACTATATATATCCTTTCATTTCAATCTATTCCTTCGTTTCTAAATTTTTGGTCAAAGGTCATAATCATCATACAATATAAATAATCAAAAGCGTAAGAAACGTGGACAGGTGTCTTGAATCAGTTAGGAAAAAATGAACCCAAGTACGTAGGAAAAGTTGCACGTGGAGATAATTTTTTTTTTTAAAATTTTTTCTGTTGAGTTTAGCTTTGAAAAATTGAAATAAAATAAAGAAATGCCTTGAGGTAAAGGTAAAGGAAATGCCCAATCCCAGTTGGCACCATCAAAATAATTGAATTGTGTTCTTTTGCTGTTGGTTGAATGATTGTGGCTGAAAAAGTAACGCTATCATTATGCTCAAATAAGTCATAACGTATTTCCCTTTTTATCCTTTTACATCTTACCAAAATTAGTAGTATTACTAAATTAATGATAGGGATAAACCAGAATTATAATAAAAGGTTGAAAATTAAGCTTTACTCTTAAATTTTATTTTGGCCATTTAACTAGGTCTAGGAGTAGTATAGTTTGTTAGATGATTCATTGCCAGTTGGCATACAATAATTAAAGATTAGTGGTGATATTAACCTCTTATAGTCTTTGTGTATTAATTTCTTTTGAAAAAATTAGGTGAATTAGGATAAGTGACAAATCAAAGATTTGTTTTGATGGTCTTATTTAAATTTAGTTAGAGATATTTTGTTAAATAGTTTATGATATTTTTTATAAATTTATTTATATAAGTTCTTTAAAATTGCATATAAAAATTATTTATAGCATAATGAAGAATTTAAAATTTAAAAATTAATTAATTTTTTTGTTATAAAAATAAGTTATTTATTCAAACAAATTCATATTTTTATAATAAATTTTAATAGATGACAAATTAAATAAATTTAAAATACAAGTTTTGTTGCCATATCTATATCTAGTGTGATGAGTATAAAGTTGTATTTGATTGGAAAAGATTATGCTCAATGCACTTTTTTTATACATAATGCCTAACGAGCGGTCAAAGAAACTCTGGAGCAATAAGATGAACTGAATCACTTTTGTCCATATAACCTCTATTAGCTAGCGCGTCAACACACATGTTCGTAGATCTAGGAGCATACGAAATAAAAACCAACTCATGAACCGCAATCCTCTCCTTAATTTGTCTCAGAAGGGAGACACAATCTAACTGCACCGTAACACCTTCCTCAATAACTTTAATTACCATCATTGAGTCAACATTTAGTTTCACCTTCCTAATGTCCAAGGAGAGAGTAAGCTTCAGGCCCTCGACGACCCCCAAAAATTCAGCAGTCATGGCACTACATCTACCTAAATATTTAGAAAAACTTCCTCTCTAATCTCTATTGTGATCTCGAATAATTCCTCCACAACCAGCCTCCTGACCCCTTTTACTGGTTTCGTCTGTATTAAATTTCGACATGCCAACTGTAGGTGGTTTCCACTCCATGTATACATTACTTCCCCCTTCACCCAACTAATCTTTTGTCGACATAATGACATTCTCATAATCTTTCTTCTTCTTCAGGATATGGCAAATAGGATTATGAGGTTTAACAAAATTATTATCATGTTCCTCTAAGATTCTCCAATACGATAATGTATGACAAGCTATGATCGATATGGACAAAATAGTCTTTAAACTTTGTCAAAATTAATAACACAATACATATATTTTGTTAAATAGTTTTTTAATAGAGAAATTTATCGCTTACTTTCCTCTTAGTTATTTCAATTACTACATTCCAAATAGTATTTCGTCATTATTTTGAATGTAATGCCCAAGAGCTTCTACCAATTGACAGTTTACATTGTGTAATCTAAATTAATAACTAATCTTCATATGTAATCTCCGCGTTAACTCCGTGTTGTTTCAAAGTAGAAACCATAGCAATATATTACTATATTAATCCTCAAATCAAAGTTAATCACGTGTTACTACTACTAGATAACAACTCTACACATTTGAGATAAAAAAATCATATTCTCATATAGTAACAAAAATCACTTAATAATAATATCACTAACCGACCCGGAAAAATTTTAAAATATAAACTTTTTGATGTAACTAACCCCAATCCAATCTCATTAATTCACTTTCCATCAAATATTTGACCTCCACGTCATCACCTGGCACACGAGCCAAAATTAAAATTCAGATGAGATCAACCATTTATTTTTTTTATAAAATTGATTAAGTGTAGAGACTAATTCTTCGAGCAAGAAAATGTCACAACTGATGACAAAACCTTTTTTAAAGAGAATTTAAAATATATTTGGATTAATTTTTGGAAGATCCGGTATCACTTCTAGAAGTATAGAATTGATTTTGGATGATTTTCAGATGTTTGTTTTATTAAAAATAAAATTAATTTTGCCTTCAAAATTGATTCTACTTAAGTTTCTCCTTTTCGAATTAATTCTAAATGATTTTTACACTAAAATTATTGTTCAATTCATTTTTATATAAATGTATCCAAACATATTTTACTAAATTCAATTCTATTAAAATTAATTCTACCAAACACAATTATGATAGAATCAATTTTATTCACCGTCAATCCAAACACATTTTTAGCATTGTTGTGTGTTTAGAATGATTGAGTTCAAACTTAAGACATCCGGATAAATTAGAAACGATTCTTATCATTCAAGTGATTTTGAATGTTTTTTATTTTTTATTTTATATTTTTTTAATATAAAAATAAGAAAAGAAAACGTATCAAAATTTGGCATAAATAGAGTAGTTGATTGAAGATGCTCCTCTACTACTAATTCTCTACCTTATCACAAGAAACGAATGATTCACATTCTCTAAACACTCAACGCAACAAAACACCACACCCCCTTATTTACTATATACACACACTCCTCTTTCTTATATGGCTTCAGATGAAACTATGATGACAACTCAATCTTCGTTACAAGATGAAGACTATGAAGAAGATGATATGAATGATCTTTTTCATCACCATCATCATCATCATCCAAATCATAATCAAAATCATCATAATTTATCAAGGCTTTCAGTTTGTACTAGCAGTTTTGAAGCAGATGTTGAAAATCTAGCTTCCGTATGTATGTCACACTTGTCCATTGAAAGCTTCGAAGCTGATGGAGACGATGAAGCTGAAGAAAAAGATGATCGGTTACTAGAAACAGGTTTGTCTTCTGGTTCTGAAAATGAGTCAGGTAGTTGCTATTCGTTACCGGCGACACCGCCGCGAAGGAGGACTAATTTGGTTCCGCCCGGGGTGAAAGACTATGCAAGTGAGAATGAAGTTAGAAAAGAAACAAGAACAAATAGCGGCGGTGGTGGTGATTCTGGGAAGAGGAGTAGGAGTAGGAGGAGGAGGAAGAGTGTGTTTGAGAGGGGAAGTAGTTGGGAGAATTTGTGGGATGAGAAGAAGAAAATGAAGGAGAGTGGAGGGAATAGTGGTGAGAGTGATCAGAGTAATGGAAATGGTGTGATGGTGATTGCTAGACCTAAAGGTGGGAGTAGGAGTTTGTGTATGGATTTGGATGAAGTTAAAGCTTGTAGAGATCTTGGATTTGAGTTGGAACATGAAAGAATTTCTGCTGTTTCTTTTTCTAATTCAACAATTGATAATACTAGTAGTGGTGGTAATTCACCGATCGCTAATTGGCGAATCTCCGGTCCCGGTAAGTCTCAAATATGGCATAAACATGCTAGCACTGACACCTTTAAAAAAAAAAAGTCTCATCTAATACATATACATATGATTACATTCAATTTATTCATTCTGATGGAGTATGTTTGAGGGAGTATGTCTGTGTCTGCATCTGAGACTTACGAACAATGTGATAAGAGATTAATTAAGTTAGAATTTGAATTTGTTTTTCTTGTTCATGTTGTTTAGGTGATGATCCAAGAGATGTGAAGGCACGGCTGAAAGTGTGGGCGCAGGCTGTAGCTATAGCGTCTGCCAGCAAATACGGCTCATGACGCTCAATTTTCTTCTTAGCTTATACTATTTTATTTTTTTTGGATTGAGATAGTGTACATTATTATATTATGTATAAGTTTTTCTTTACACTATGATCGGTTATAGAATGAATTTCATTGTATTTGTAGAGTTTTTGTCATAAGTTTTTCCCCAAGAGTGGTTGATTGATTTTTGGATTCAAGTGAAGGTGACTTTTCCTCTGTACAGTATACTTTTTTTAACTGGTTACATAATGGGTGTTTTAAGAAGATTGAGAAGGTGTGATATATATGAACAATAGAAAGGCAATGTGAATGGTTGATGAGATTGTATAGTAGAAATGTGAAGAAACATAAAACATGAAGCAAGTCTTTATGGGTTGTTGGGAGACCTATAGTCAGTTATTAAATATTTGTTTGATGAGTTAGTCACTAATCAGCATTGACATAATTTTTTTAATGATTGTGAGTTTTTTTATTGAAAAATGAAATTAAAATTTAAGCAATAATTATATTTTAGAAAACTTTTGGATAAGTAATGCTTATGAATTAGGTATGGAGAAATAAATATATGATACATAGTGTTTGCATCTATAAAAAAATGTCGATCACTAGATACACTATGATATAGATATATGTTGATTTTTCCGCTAAGATAAACTCTGACGAATACAAACATTGTAAAGTAAGAGTGAGTCCAATCTTTCTCAAAGTTATACTGTTTGATAGAATTTTTTTCGATTTGTAAAAATTATTTTTAAGTTGAAGTTAAATATAAGAGCTTTATAAATAAAGTTAAAGTTTGATAATATTTATAATTTTTTAACGGATTTTTTAAATTAAATCGTTTGATATATATATATATGAAAAAAATTTATTTAATATATAAACGAAACAATCTAAAAAAGTTTAAAATAAAATATAATTTTTTTGTCTAAATTTAATATAATATTTGACGTAAAATATTTGCAAATGAAAGTACTTATTTTTAGTGGCGGAGTAGCGCCCGCCCAGGTAGGGAAGTTGCTCAGGCTTTGCCCGCCCACGCTTCACCATCCTACACTGGATATCTCCCATGACCATCCTCCACCACACGATACCGTAAACAAACGCACACCCCGACTCCACTCTTTCTTCTTTTTTCTTTTGTTTCAGTTCAATTCTCGCTACAACATTGTTGTTGGATTGTTATTTATTGTTGTTGCACGTTGTGGTTGACAAATTGATGGAGAATTAGTGCCGAATTTGTCGTTTTAGGCTATGTCCACCAAATGTTCGGTAAAAGTTTTGAACCGAGATTCTTCTTCCTTTATCTTGTTTTTGCTTTGCAGGATTTTTGATAATTGTACCTTGATTTGTGATGGTGATTTGTGATGGTCCTTTATCTTGTTTCACTACTTAATCACATTTTCCAGTATCAGAAATGCTTCATCCATCAACTCTTTAAACTCAACAAATACTACAACAGGTACTCCACAAATCTTGTGAAGCATATTGTTATTTTTAGATTAATGAATAGTTGTCTCTTGAAATTGTTCAGTTTGATATTGCGCGTAGCAACCTTCGAGTTGTAATCGTGCGGATGTGGAATCACTACAAAGGGTGTTTGATATGATGTGAGGAAGCAAAGATGTTACACATGTGAACAATCTTCTTTTTTGATATCGTTTATGCATCGGAAGAAGCCGGAGAGAAAGGTGTTATCGTCGATATCTTGGTTGGTTTTGAAGAACTTGTATTGAGAGGGTTGTGTTATGAGCAGTGGCGGAGCCAGATAAAAAAATTTGGGAGGGCCGTTAACGTAAAATAAAAAGTATAAATAAAATATAAATAAAATTATAAATAAAAAATTAAAGTTAAAATAAATATAAAGTTAATTACTAAAAAAATAAATTACATGACTTAAAACTACCTTAAAGTAACGCCTTACGCGTTCCGAGTGACTTGAAATTGTCAATAATTGACTCAGAACTAATGCTTGCACTAATCTCCCTTTCAATATATACTGTCATGCTATCTCCAAGAAACCCATCATCCATCTCGTTTCTCAACTTAGTCTTATTAATTTTCATTGCTGAAAAAGATCTCTCAGTTGTAACCATAGAAACGGGAAGAGTCATGATAAGACGAAGTAGTCTATCAATCAAGAAGTTTCAGCCTGTCCAGATGCAACTAAACATGAACATAGTTCTTGAATAGTTGATAAATTATTCAAGTTTGAAGCTTGACGAGCAACAAATAGAAAATGTTGGAGTTGAAATTGCAAATTATTCTTCTCTTGATCACTAAAATCCATATGATAATATTTTTCGACTAAAGAATAAATAGTATCAATGCCAAAAGCTTTATATCCATCCTTAGGAGACAAAGAACAAGAAAGAGTTAACAAATTCATTGCTTGCTCACTGAATCTGCTATTCAACTCTTGTAACTGTTTGTCAATGGTATTGAAAAATATTTCAACTTTAAAATAATGTTGAATTGTGACTTGATTCTCTTCAAGACGGGAGCGTCCAAATCTTGTTGTTGAATGAACATCATTAGGATCAGGAATCTCAATACCATGCTTTTCACAAAAAGATATCACTTAAGTAAACAATATATGGAAGTGAGTGATTGAGAATAAGATAGATGGTTGAAGGTTTGAGTTGAACAAGTTTTGTATACTAATATATTGTAATTAGAAACTTGTTTGGAATAAGGTAAGACGAGTAAGAAATTGAAAGTGAAGAAGATGATGGTAGCGGAAATGGAATGGGAAACATTTATTTTGGAGATGTTGAGTATTCGTTGGTTCAACATTGTAGGAATTAATTTGGTGGTTTCATTTTGAGACTGATTTGGAGGAAAGAATGTTTGAATATTTCATGATATGTTGTGATTTTTTGGTGTTACTTTAATTTGATATTATTGTAGTGGGTATGAGGAGTTGGGTTTTGGTTTGTTTTTTCTGTTTCTAAAGTTATACTTTTTCTATGTAATAAGGGGACTTAGAAATACTAGTAGACATTATAGTCTGTTTCTTAGTTGTTTTGAACCAAATCCTTCTTCTGGACATTTTTGTAAGTTAATCCCTTCATTTTAGTTTCTCAAATCCTTATTTTAAATTTCTAATTTCTGTTTTTCTCGTCTTTGTGTTTTATGCTTTTATAACTATATGAATATAAATAGAGTTATGGCTGGTCAAAGTTCAGTTGACTTTCTCCTATACAAACCCTGATTTGGAAACTTTTTGATTTGTTGATTTTTGATCCTTCCTTGATGAAACATGATCAATTCTTGATCAAATGGTGAATGATACTTCAATATGAGGATCTTAACAAAAAATCAGGAGTTTTGACTTTACTTTGACCACAGTTGACTTTTAGGTTAACTTAGTCGATTGTTGACTTTCTGATCAATTGAGTGACCAATCCTTTGAATTGAGACTTGATACTTGTTATAGAGGTAATGTGAAATATATTGAGCCATATAGGATGCCTTGGAGCCATTGATTCACTGATTTTCCTTTGAACAACCCAAACCCTAGTTTCAGAGCCTTGTATAGGAGAGTGTGTCTAGGAGCTTTATGTATTGCTTTGAATTTGTATAAGAGAAATAGTGTGGGAAAATTTTGGGGTATGACACACTTCATGTTCAACAAAGACATCTACTAAGCCATACCCTTTTGAATCTTCAACAAGCTGCAACATGTCATCATCTGAGTTTAGAGGCTTGAGTCCATGCTAAAATGAGAGTTTTTTATGTTGGTACCACAAACACTTGAATTTCGTATACTCAACACTAAGGACCAGGCTTTCAATGTCCTTATAGTTCACAAAATCAACATCAACACTGAAGTCCATCTCATAAACTAAACCCTCCACGTAACATTTGATAGGAAAACTAACAAATCTTCCCTTATGGTTAATACGTAGCTTCAGCCTTTGTACTTCACTTGGCTAGTGAATATCAAGACAACAAAATAACCATCCATACGAAATACACCATAGAAATAGAAACCCTAATTTCTAGTGTGCTACTTTATTGAAACCCTAATTGAAAAACATAATATTTGTTCAACACAATAAGCATGAATATAAATAGAAACCCTAATTGCGATTAGGGTTTCTATTTATATTCATGCTTATTGTGTTGAACAAATATTATGTTTTTCAATTAGGGTTTCAATAAAGTAGCAC
Organism: Vicia villosa; assembly: GCF_029867415.1. Lineage (NCBI taxonomy): Eukaryota > Viridiplantae > Streptophyta > Magnoliopsida > Fabales > Fabaceae > Vicia > Vicia villosa. Next base: position 185,142 of record NW_026704971.1, on the reverse strand, counting down.
ACTAGAAATTAGGGTTTCTATTTCTATGGTGTATTTCGTATGGATGGTTATTTTGTTGTCTTGATATTCACAGGCCAAGTGAAGTACAAAGGCTGAAGCTACGTATTAACCATAAGGGAAGATTTGTTAGTTTTCCTATCAAATGTTACGTGGAGGGTTTAGTTTATGAGATGGACTTCAGTGTTGATGTTGATTTTGTGAACTATAAGGACATTGAAAGCCTGGTCCTTAGTGTTGAGTATACGAAATTCAAGTGTTTGTGGTACCAACATAAAAAACTCTCATTTTAGCATGGACTCAAGCCTCTAAACTCAGATGATGACATGTTGCAGCTTGTTGAAGATTCAAAAGGGTATGGCTTAGTAGATGTCTTTGTTGAACATGAAGTGTGTCATACCCCAAAATTTTCCCACACTATTTCTCTTATACAAATTCAAAGCAATACATAAAGCTCCTAGACACACTCTCCTATACAAGGCTCTGAAACTAGGGTTTGGGTTGTTCAAAGGAAAATCAGTGAATCAATGGCTCCAAGGCATCCTATATGGCTCAATATATTTCACATTACCTCTATAACAAGTATCAAGTCTCAATTCAAAGGATTGGTCACTCAATTGATCAGAAAGTCAACAATCGACTAAGTTAACCTAAAAGTCAACTGTGGTCAAAGTAAAGTCAAAACTCCTGATTTTTTGTTAAGATCCTCATATTGAAGTATCATTCACCATTTGATCAAGAATTGATCATGTTTCATCAAGGAAGGATCAAAAATCAACAAATCAAAAAGTTTCCAAATTAGGGTTTGTATAGGAGAAAGTCAACTGAACTTTGACCAGCCATAACTCTCACATGGAACATCAGAAATTCTCCATCCAAATCTCATTTGGAAGGAAATTGAATTCTCTACAAAATTGTATCTCACATGCCAAGTCTAAAAATGCTCCATTTGAGAGATATGGACCAAAACATTATAGGTCCTTTTCAAAAGTCAACAAAAAGTCACTTTTTTCAAAAGGACATATAAGGAGCATGGAAAATAATTTTGATATGAGACCAAAGACACTGGTTAGAGGACTCTCTAAGGTTTCTAAAAAGTACTATAACACTCCCATACCTCAAAAATTGAGAGAGAGAGAGAGAGAGAGAGAGAGAGAGATAGAGCTTGTCAAAGTTGGGCTATTTTGGAGGGAAAATGTGAAGAAACTTGAAACTTTTTTGCAAATGGGCCCATATTTTTGAGATCCAAACTTCTTCCTTATGATATTAGGGGCCCATAAATCATTGGCCACGAATTTATTTGGTTTAAATTAATTTTATAGAATTTTTTATTCATTAAAAGTTCAATAAAATTAAAGAAAATCAAAAGATTTGAAAGAAAATTTGTTTGGTATCAAATCCAATCTACATTTACTCCAAAACTCAATTAAATTTCGTGCACATGGTAATTGGAGAGAGATTGGATCATTCAAGGCCAAAATTAGAAAGAGCATAAATCAAATTTCAATCAAATTTGCATAATTTCCAATCAAAGATTCAAGAGGATTCTTTCTAGTTTTATAACCCTAATATGTTCCTCTATATAAACATAAGTATAGCAGAGCATCAGGGTACGAATTTCTACCTCCAAGAAACCTAATTGAGTTCTCAAAGTTTCAAGAAAAGGTGATATTCGGTTTTTGAGTTGGAGAAAGATTCAACCCCATCCAAGGCTTCCAACACGTTCCCTGAAGGTCTCTGAAGCAATTTGAACTCTCACACGCAATCAACACCCCCAGAGTTACCTCCTGTAAGCCAAGGTATGTCATGAAATTTTCAAACTCGATTCCTCTAATTCATGGCATATAAACATGTTTCGATGGCATCATATTGTTTGTTATAGTGCACTGAACGTTTCTGGATGAATAATTCATTGTTTACCTGCTTGTGTCGAGTTATGCCATTATCAAATGTTAGGGTTTCGTTTTAGGGTTTCTCAGTACAGGTACTTTTAGGTCAAATTGAGACCATGGTTGAACTCGTGAGGCCCAGACGAACGTAAAGGTGGCCTCGCAAAAAATTTCTGTATTCGTTTGCTTGTGTTCGTAAACTGCAGGGCTATGGCTACGGAAGCGTCTGATGGTAAAGGTCTGAACCAGAGCTAATACGACGGTTAGGGGAAGAAGATGACTACGTGTCATCGTCCGGTTGTGTGGTGTCGTTTTGTTTACCTCCCCGTTTCACTTGGGAGGACGGCACGCTAGACCCTTCACGCAAAATTTGGAAGGAGAATGCGCCCGTGGTGGGATGAATTTTGTTTCAGTTCTTCCTACGATATCACACGAACTTTCTTATTGTCCTACGAGTAGGAAAGGGGAAAAAAGATCTCAACTAAACCCTAGGAGTTTGCTAAGTGTGGGAATTCACCTAGACTAGAAATTCTGGAGTCCGGGAGGTCGGTTATACATAGGGAAGAGTTTAAGCACCCTACATATCTGTAGTACTCTACAGGAACCTTCTCTGTGTCATTGTGTTTGTGTTTGCTAATGATTATTGGGAAAGTTTCTCCTTTGTATTAGGAGAAGGAATTGAATTGATTAAAAAGAAGACAGACAGACAGACAGACAGACTATTTTTGGTATTTTATTAGCTCGCTGAGATTCCTTGTGAACCTCATGCCTACATATCCCTAATGGAAGTCAGAGCTTAATGTAGTTCGGGGAACTAATTAATTATTAATGATTTTTGGTGCCTTGCTTGAAGCTCAAGGTTGAAGCTTGAATTAAATCTCTGTTTACAGTAAAGAGACATGAAATCATCTTTACAGAGAGGTATTTATACTATTCCACCACAAACATCTTAAAAGTGACAGAAAAGCTAAAAAAATGATGTTTTAAAAGAGAAGGAGTCTACTTGGTTGATCAAGTATGACAGCCAACATGTTTCTGGATATGACAGCTAACATGCCTCTTGAAAGATTCTCAACCAAATTAGGGAAAGTTGTACAAGTCTGGGACGCTGGCCAGAGCATGCCTTTCATGAGTCCTAAATGGGAGAATGTTTGAAATGATTGTTTGTTTGATTGTTTGAAATGATTGTTTGTTTGTGGAGAGATAGTAAAAATACCTACCTATGAAGATGAGCTATGTCTATCTAATGTTTGAAAGATTTTATTTTTAGCTGGCTTGAATGAGGCCCAAGCTTGAGGCTTTTTGATTGATTAATTATTGACTCTGGGAGATAACTCCACTGGGGTTATTTACAAGGGATTTTGTGTTCTGTACAAAGCCCAGAATTGAGGCTGACTCTATTTAGAGAGTGTTTATTTGGTGGATTTTATTTGGTGTTCTGTACAAAGCCCAGAATTGAGGCTGACTCTAACTAGGGAAAATATTATTTTCTGCCTTGTATGAAGCCCAAGGTTGTGGCGGACTCTTAAATAAACTGAGTATGGATGACTCTATGGGGAAAAGATCCTAGATGTTAGGAATCTTTGACACAGAAAATATGGTTTACCTGCCTTGTATGAAGCCCAAGGTTGTGGCTACTGTTTTTTGAAGGACTCAATGGGGAGACTCTATTATCTGCCTTGTACAATGCCCAAGGTTGAGGCATACTATTAACAGGGGAATTTATTTGTTTTGGTGCCTTGTATGAAGCCCAAGGTTGAGGCTAACTGTTTTTGTTGGGTTTTGGAAGCTAACCCTTTCCAGGGATTTTTGACTCAGCTGGTGAGTTTGTCTTTTGAAGAGAATGATTTTTTGGAAGCTAACCCTTTCCAGGGATTTTATTCTGCTGGAGAATTTGTCTTTTGAAAGGAATGATTTTTGGAAGCTAACCCTTTCCAGGGATTTTTGACTCAATTTATTGACTGAAGTTGGAGGCTAACCCTTTCCAGGGGATTTGACCTTTTTTAAACAGATTTTGGAGGCTAACCCTTTCCAGGGGATTTTGTTAAAATGAAGGAATTAATGGAGGCTGACCCTTTCCAGGGATTTTAAATGATGGCAGAAAGATTATCTAATTGAGACTTCTTGTTTAAAGTCCAAGATGAAGGCTGACACTTACTGAGGATAAACAAGTATGGATCCTAGACTCTGCTAAGGAAGATTAATGAAGATAAGGGTGACAGAGACTGTCCATGTCTCTCATTACAAAAGGTGTACTCAATATAAAATTGAGGCAATCTTAGCTTGTTTAAAGTCTGGTTTAAATTGGAAGAAACTCACCAGGGTATGTTAGAAGGTGACTAAAGACCTGTTCCTATGTTTATAAGAAACCTGATGGGTCCTTGTATACAAGCTCAAGAGGAAGCTGGAAATGCTTTTAAGAAGCCTGTGGGTCCTTGTACAAAGCCCAAGAGGAGGCTAATCGAGGGTCATCGAGGGTCCTTGTTATAGCACAAGAGAAAGCTATGTGGTTTTGAACTTATTTTGGCTCTAAGCAAATGGGTAAGAGGTTTCACCGGGAATAATTCCTCTTGGGTGGATGTGTCCTATTTTTTTTGGATTCTAAGGTTTTTGCCAAGATGTTTCACCAGGAATAATTCATCTTGGGTGTTTGAACTACAGATCTCTAATTAGGAAAGAGCCTTCACCGGGAAGACATTCTCAATCCTAGGCCATATTCCTATAATATATATATATATATATAGTTTAACTGTCCTAGGGTTTACACTCAAACGTAGTCCTAAACAAATATATATACAGTTTATATTTGATAGTAATTTAAACAAAGACTGTAAATTGAAAGCTTGTAAAGCCTAACCTGGATGGAGTGGATGCCTTTGAAGAAGTATATACAATGCCTCACCAACAGTTGATGGATAACAGTTGATTATATATGATAAACAGTTAATGGTTTTTGAAAACAGAAGAAGTGAAGATGGACATAAGTCACATAGGTATCTGAAGAGTTTCACCGGGAATAATGCCCTTCAAATACCAGAAGAATGTTTTGAAAACAGAAAGAAGTTTTTGAAAATACAGTTTTGAAAATTGACAAAAGTCAACTTAATTAAAGTACAGACAAAGTCTATACCCAATTAAGACCTAAATAATTAGGGTTTTTTTAATACTAAAACACTTACGAAATATTAGGTTTTGAAGTCTTAATAAAACATATATTAAAATATATTTTAAAACACTCAAAATAATACTATTTTTTAGCCTAATAAAAATATATAAAATAAATAATATTTTTTGTGACTTTTTTGATTATTTATAAAATATATATATTAATCAATAAGTGTATGAAAAATGAAGTAAAAATGAGTTAATTTGATAGGTTAATTAATTGTGTAAAGTTGTGAGAAAAAATTAAGGAAATTAGTGGTAAAAAATTGGTTTTGGCCCTAGGGAGGTTCGAACACACGCCCTCATGATCACACCACAAAACAATGACCAACTGAGCTGCGCGCGCAGCTTGTCAACCATACACATTCATTTCATTATATTTTCAAATAGCCTATGAAATTCAAATTTCGCGCGCACCATGGTCGTCTTCTTCCTTGAGCTTCAGATTTTTCAAAATTCTAACTCTCTGGTTTCTCAACCAAATGGTGTGATGTAAACATCAATCTTGCTCCAAATTTCCTCACGAGTTCAAATATGTAACTAACATTTATTTATATTAGCTATAACTATCTAATTTCTCAGAGAACTCTAAGAACACATGAACCCTAAATTTGAAATTAAATGACAAACAAGATGAATAAATGAATGATGATACAGGGTTTTCAATCCTCTGATGATGCTGAGCAAGATAGAATCGAGTTTTATCACAAATGGTACTTAAATTAAAGAGGTGGAGTTCAAGAACTTACCTCTGAAACTGAAGGTCGTGTGTGTGATGGAGGACTTCTGGGCTTGTGTGAATGATCCTAAAAGCTTCCTTGGGACTCAGTGATGCTAACTGGATGTTTATTGTGGCCTGAATCCTTCTGAATTTCTCTACTCGACTCCCTCGATTTGAGCTTCAAGTGAACATGGAGGATGATGAATCTGCAGTTACAGATGAGCTGCGACCATCTGGAAAGCTCCACTACCTCCTATGGAACGTGTCTGGATGATTGACTTTGCTTGGAACCTCCTGAATTGCTCTGTGGACCTCCAACTGCAACAGCTCCAAAGTGAAAGCAACAATGGTGTTCCTCCACTTACAGAAGTGATCCAGGTGCTTGGATCACCTCAAATGGACCCCCTTGAGATGTTAGAGTGCTTACTTTCCAAAGAGAAGCTCTGGTTTGAAGAAAACGATTCTTCTTGCCAAAGAACTTTGTCAAACCATAAGCAAGAGGAAATAAAGAGAAAGCAAGGAATATGGTTGCTTTGGTGTGTTTTCTGAATGAGAAAGAGCCCTCTATTTATAGGCAAATGGTTCAGTACTGATTGAGAGAGTGAGCTTGCTTAGTGAAGTGAGTTTGGTTTCTTAGCCATGAAGAAATTTCAAAGAATATCCAAGTGTGATCATTGCATTTTCGAGCCAGCTCCCCATCCATTGATCCTATCTAATCTTAGGGAACATTTCTAGTGCAGAGTGAGCTCTAATTGGTTGGTGAGAAGATTCCTTGGGTGATTCATCAATTTGCCATAAATTCCCAAATGTAATCATTACATAATCACATGTTCTTGTTTTAGGAATCTTCCTCAATTCTCATGGCATGGTGAAAATGAATGCATGGCATGTTTTCAGATGTGTTATGGTTCATGTAGCATCCATAATTGAGGTCATGTGCACAAAAATTGCAAAGTTCAAAAATGATGCATGACCTATAATTTTACTTCATGAGGCCAACTTTGAACAAGCATAACTCCTAGCTCAAAATGAATTTGGAGAAGGTTGAACACAATTTGGAAATCCCTAAACATCTAATTCAAATCATTAGTTTGGAGTTTCTTCAGAATCATTTGGGAAATTTATGAAAAATGAGTCTAAAGTTGGATGAAAACTAGGTTAAAAACACTTAGAAAAATTTCTAAGTTTTTATAACCTAAAGCTTGAAAATTCCAAATCTCTTAAATGATTGATTTCTTGAAAAAAGTTGCTTGTAAGATGTTGTTTTATTTTGCAAGATCTACAACTTTCATGTTGGAAGTTTTTTGAGTTGTGTAGGTGAAATTTTGAGTTCCCACAATGCCATCAAAAACCCTAATTCTCGACTTTTTGCTCCTTGATGATTCTTCATGAATTTCTTTGGTCAAATTACTTTAATATCCATATATTGATGATATTGATCTTTGAAAGTCATGGTTTGACCAAAAATCTTAAAAGTCAAAGGTGATCCCATACAGTTGACTTTTTCCAGATAAAGTGAGATTTTGGACTTTTGTGTGGAATCAAGATCTTTTCCTCAAATGAATGATGTAAATGGGTTGTATTGAGGTAGTAGAGGTTCTTGAATCATGTCTTGAGTTTTGGATCCATGCCCTGATTAAAAGTCAACTATCCAGATGAATTAGGTCAAAAACCCTAATTGTCGACCAGATGAAATTGATGACTGTGGATCTTGAATTGGAGTGTAATGTCCAATGGATCTTGTTATATGGATCATTTGAAGATGATTGAAGCCTTTAACAGATGTCTTGGAGCTTATTGAGATTTCCCAAAGGTGATCCTTGATTTCAGTCCCTGATGGGCTCAAAACCCTAGATTGGTAGTCTGAGTGACCTTGAGCTCAGATGATTGGATGTCTAATCAATCATGAAGCTTTTTGTATCCCATGATTGTGTTGTAGATCAATCCCTTCATTGATTGATCCTTAGCCTGAGTCTTTCTTGTCTTTGAACATCCTCGATTAAATGCCAGATGAGAAAGTGACTGCTCTAGGCATTTGTTTTGACCTGATGAAAAGCCTGAAGATGTGTAATCTCAGGGGGGGGGGGTCAAAATTTGGGGTATGACAGATGCCCCTATTTAAGTTTCTTTTATCTGGAGGGAGAGAGATTGATATCTCGATCTCTCCTGCGTGAAAGAGACTTAAATATTAAAGAATGCCCGAATTTTGGGCGCTCCTGAGATGTTGTAAATGATAAAATTTTTGCATGAATTGATCCCTCTGTCGTGCTTGGCGGGAGATGAGACAAACTCCTGTAGAAATGCGTTATGTGGATTATGGTGAATGGATGGCAATGTAGAATGCGCAATCCATCTTCTTTAACTAAGTGTTGATACTTAGAAAAAGGTGAACAACCTCCCCTCGAACCGGATATCTCATCAACGGAATTGGTCTAAGCTGTAATAACCTCCCCTCGAACCGGATATCTTATCAACGGAACTGGTATCAGTTATAATAATGATAAACAACCTCCCTTCGAACCGGATATCTTATCAACGGAACTGGTCTAAGCTGTAATAACCTCCCCTCGAACCGGATATCTTATCAACGGAACTGGTCTCAGTTATAATAATGATAAACAACCTCCCCTCGAACCGGATATCTTATCAACGGAACTGGTCTCAGTTATAATAATGATAAACAACCTCCCCTCGAACCGGATATCTTATCAACGGAACTGGTCTAAGCTGTAATAACCTCCCCTCGAACCGGATATCTTATCAACGGAACTGGTCTCAGTTATAATAATGATAAACAACCTCCCCTCGAACCGGATATCTTATCAACGGAACTGGTCTAAGCTGTAATAACCTCCCCTCGAACCGGATATCTTATCAACGGAACTGGTCTCGGTTATGATTTGGACAATATCTTAGATAAAGAGAAAATTTCCAAAAGTCTGGTCCCTCATCAAACTTCTCATCAACACCTGGGGGATGAGATACCATTTGATATCAATTAAGGAATTTCGTCACCTTTCCTTCCAATTTGACGTTTTTTGAAGGAATGTCATATGGCCTTGCGTCCTTTTCAGGGGCTAATGACTTTGCTTGAAAGTGGACGAACTGTCTTCGGGACGAAAACTACCATTCATCAACTTATGCTGAGAAAATATGAACTATCTTATTGATGAAGATTGTCGCTCATTGACCCTGCTGGGGATTTGTTGATCCACTGGGGATATTCCAAATTATTTTCTTTGGCGAAGCAGTGCCGTTTATGGACCCCGCTGGGGAAATACCAGACTGATTTGAAGAAGATTATCGAGCGTTGCTCTGCAGGAAAATCTTAGCTGGGGAATTCCAAAAGTGAACAAACTATCTCTTTGAGGGAGATTACCATCTGCTGACTTGCTGGCGATTTTTCAAAGTAAGCAAATTATCTTCTCTTGGAAGATTACCATTTGTTAACCTGCTTGGGGAATTTGGGTGTATGAACTTTCTTTATGAAGAAGAGAACCTGTTCACGACTTTGCAGGGGAAACTTGTATACATGCCCGGTGACTCGGGTATCAACACGATCAAAGATTAACTAGACTTATGCAAATATGATGTAAGACAGAATGCATGAATAATATGATGATTATAAAATGCAAAGTGTATGTGAATAGAATTGTCGCGGATGTGAAATCCTGTGATACGACTTGAATCTTGTGATGAACAGAAGATGTCTTCTTCTTGTAGTTCGAACTCTGTTGGGAATGACTGGTTCATTAGTTGCCCGCTGTTCGAAGTGATATGAATTGATGTGAAGATCCGTCATCGGGAGATGTTCGCAAGGCGACCTCATGGGGAAATCTTGGTTCCCGGAGTCTCAACCGTTCTCGGAGCAACTGTTTGCATTCTTCCTATTGTTCGTAAACCTTAGAAAGAAAATTTCACCTTTATTATTTTTTTTTGCAAGAAAATTCATTTTTATTTTATGAAAACATTTCGTTTCAAGAAAATGACTGTTTAAATTAAAACGCATTTTAAGAAACTGAAGAAGACTTGATTGCAAAGAAAAGCACAAGGCTCAAATTATTATTTATGAAATGGTAATCAGCCAAATGCTTGATTCCATGGAGTATTTACAAAGTTGGAAATTGATAATTTTTCGGGAAAAGGGCTACGATGAAACATGACGACCGTTATCTTTCCCTTCCACTCCAAGTTGCGCTGTATTCGTGCTTCGTAGAAGATGACCTACTGATGATGAATACTCCGCTATGGATTTTGAATGATCAAGTTTGTCCTGAACACAGTTACTTGCCATTTATCCCTAACTTTTGCGTAAACTACCCCTTTCGGGTTTTAAGTCTACCGGGATTGATTTTTTTTTTTTATGTCTCTAACTTTTGCCTGAACCGCCCTTTCGGGTTTTCGATTCACCGAGACGCTCTTTTTTGCCTAAGTCGCTCTTTGCGAGTTTTCGACTTAGCGAGCTGTTCTTTTAATTATTTAGGCGAAGTATTTCTTGACTGCGTCGACGTTCACAAGACGGGTGAATTCTTCTCCATCCATAGTCGTGAGTATTAAGGCTCCTCCTGAGAAAGCTCTCTTGACCACGTATGGGCCGTCATAATTGGGAGTCCATTTCCCTCTCGAATCTGTGAGAAAAGACTGAATCTTTTTTAGTACAAGGTCGCCTTCTTTGATTGTGCGAGGTCGAACCTTTTTGTCGAAAGCTTTCTTCATTCTTTGTTGATATAGCTGTCCGTGGCATAAAGCTGTCATGCGCTTTTCTTCGATTAAGTTCAATTCATCGAATCTGCCTTGACACCACTCGGCTTCTGTTAATATTGCCTCCATCAAGACTCTCATTGATGGGATCTCAACCTCTATGGGTAGGACTGCTTCCATACCATATACAAGGGAGAAAGGAGTTGCTCCTGTCGAAGTACGTACTGATGTACGGTAACCATGAAGAGCATACGGGAGCATTTCATGCCAATCTTTGTAAGTGATGACCATCTTCTGAATGATTTTCTTGATGTTTTTGTTTGCTGCTTCTACAGCTCCATTCATCTTTGGTCTGTAAGGAGATGAATTGTGATGTTCAATCTTGAATTCTTCACAAAGTTCCTTCATCATTTTGTTATTCAAATTTGACTCATTGTCAGTGATTATCTTGCTAGGAATGCCGTAGCGACAGATGATGTGATTCTTGATAAACCTGACGACAACTTGTCTTGTAACGTTTGCATATGAAGCTGCTTCAACCCATTTGGTGAAATAGTCTATGGCTACCAAGATGAAGCGATGTCCGTTGGACGCTTTCGGCTCGATCATTCCAATCATGTCGATTCCCCACATGGAGAAAGGCCAAGGGGAAGAGAGTATGTTGAGAAGAGATGGTGGCACATGAATTCTATCGGCGTAGATCTGACATTTGTGACACCTCTTTGCATACTGGTAGCAATCTGACTCCATCGTCAGCCAATAATATCCTGCTCTCAGTATTTTCCTTGTCATGGTATGTCCATTGGTGTGAGTACCAAAGGAACCTTCATGTATTTCTCTCATGAGTATTTCTGCTTCTTTCTTGTCAACGCATCTGAGCAGAACCATGTCGAAATTTCTTTTGTACAGAATATCTTCATTCAGAAAGAATCTTCCAGCTAACTTTCTCAAAGTCTTTCTATCTTTCTTTGACGTCCCAAGAGGGTACTCTTGCCTTTGAAGAAAGTTCTTGATGTCGTGATACCACGGTTTGTCGTCGATGATTGCTTCTACTGTGAAAACATGAGCGGGCCTATCCAGGCGCATAACATCGATCCGAGGAATGTCATTCCAATGATTTATCCTAATCATGGAAGAGAGTGTGGCTAATGCATCAGCCAAGTTATTTTCTTCACGAGGAATGTGATGAAAATCTACCCTGTCGAAGAATGGTAATAATCTTCTCGCGTAGTCTTTGTAAGGGATTAGCCCAGGTTGGCGTGTTTCCCATTCTCCTTTGATTTGAGTGATGACCAAAGCAGAATCTCCGTATACATCCAAGTGTTTAATTCTTAGATCCACAGCTTCTTCGAGACCCATGATGCAAGCTTTATATTCGGCCTCATTGTTTGTGCACTTGAAAGTTAATCTGGCGGTAAATGGAATTTGGGTACCTCGAGGAGTAACAATGATTGCCCCAATTCCTCGTCCATAAGCATTGACAGCTCCGTCAAAGATTAAGCCCCACTGGGATCCTATCTCAGGTCCTTCGTCTGGTAGTGGCTCGTCGCAATCTTTCATCTTGAGGTACATGACGTCCTCGTCCGGAAAATCAAAACTGGTTGATTCATGACCATTGAGTGGATGGTGAGCCAGGTGCTCAGCTAGGATACTTCCTTTCACGGCTTTCTGTGCGTGATACTCAATGTCATATTCCGATAACAACATCTGCCAACGGGCAATTCTCCCAGTTAAGGCAGGCTTCTCAAAGATGTACTTGATTGGATCCATATGAGAGATCAAACAAGTAGTATGTCTAATCATGTACTGGCGGAGACGTTTGGCAGCCCAGGCCAAGGCACAACACGTCTTCTCGAGCATGGAGTAGCGGGATTCACAGTCAGTGAATTTCTTGCTCAGGTAATAAATGGCATGCTCTTTTCTTCTTGTCTCGTCTTGCTGTCCAAGGACACAACCCATGGAATCTTCTAAGACGGTTAAGTACATTATCAAAGGTCTTCCTTCCACTGGAGGAGACAAAATGGGTGGTTCGAGCAGATATTCCTTAATGCTGTCGAACGCTTTCTGACAATCGTCTGTCCAGACGCAACTTTGATTTTTCCGTAGAAGTTTGAAAATTGGAGCACAAGTTGCAGTCATGAGATATATGAATCTCGAGATGTAATTCAGACGTCCAAGAAATCCTCTAACTTGTTTCTCGATTCTGGGCGAAGGCATTTCTTGAATTGCCTTGACTTTGTCTGGATCTACTTCAATCCCTCGTTTGCTGACGATGAAACCAAGGAGTTTTCCTGAGTATACACCAAAGGTACACTTGTTGGGCTTCAGGCGAAGCTGAAACTTCCGTAAGCGTTGAAATAACTTTGTCAGATTTTGTATGTGATCTTCCTCATTTTCCGATTTGGCAATCATGTCGTCCACATAGACTTCCACTTCCTTATGCATCATGTCATGGAAACGTGTAGTCATGGCTCTTTGATAAGTTGCCCCTGCGTTCTTTAATCCAAAAGGCATAACGCGATAGCAGAATGTGCCCCAGGGGGTGATGAAAGCTGTTTTCTCCATGTCTTCAGGTGCCATCTTGATTTGGTTATATCCCGAAAATCCGTCCATGAATGAGAAAACTTTGGATTTTGCTGTACTGTCCACCAACATATCAATATGTGGTAAAGGAAAATAATCCTTAGGGCTAGCTTTGTTCAAATCTCTGTAGTCGACGCACATGCGGACTTTTCCGTCTTTCTTAGGAACGGGAACAATGTTAGCTAACCACTGAGGGTATTCTGAAGTGACGAGGAAACCAGCGTCGATCTGCTTTTGAACTTCCTCTTTGATTTTCATGGCCATCTCCGGATGAGTTCTTCTCAATTTTTGCTTGACCGGCGGGCACTCTGCTTTTAATGGTAAGTGATGCTCCACTATACTGGTATCCAACCCTGGCATATCTTGATAAGACCAAGCGAAGACATCTGAGAATTCTCTGAGCAGTTGTATCAAACTCTCTCTGATCTCTGAACTGAGTGAAGCTCCAATCTTAACCTCTTTTCTGTTTCCATCGGAACCAAGGTTAATGATCTAGAGAGGCTCATTGTATGGCTGAATGGCCTCTTCCTTTTGTTGAAGTAACCGTGAAATTTCCTTTGATATTTCTTCGTCTTCTTCTTCCTCTGCCTCGAATACAGGAAACCCAAAGCTTGGAGAAGTCATACAGTCGCACGTTTCAACGGGGTGTTTTATGATTAATCTGCATATGTGTGATAATTTTATTTAGACAACGAGGGAAGACTCGGTGTATGCAGTTAATGGAATATTTTGATGTTTTTTAGGGTGTTTTTTTAGGATTACCAATTTCCGAAAAAAAGAAAAGGAAAAACTAACGATGGAACAAAATGACATTTTTATTTATCAATAGTCATTTCTTGAAACAAAGACCCTATAAAACAAAACTCTATTGCTTTGGGCGAAGCAAAAAGGGACATTTTCCTAAGAAATAGTAAAATGCAAAGCCCTATGAAACATCTCTTCACCCTGGGCTATGGTGAGAGGACAAAATAACGGTGAAAGTTCCTGCTTAGGAGTGCGAACAACAGTTGTAACTTCAACAGCTGTCCAATAGTGGCGAACCCCATTGTGCACTAGGTAATCTGGAACCTTAGGCTTAAGCTGGCCTGTGGTAGGTCTTGATTTACCAACCACTGTCTTTGCAACACTCAGACGATCTTCTTCTACTTCAGCAGACTGAGCGGTGTGAGCATACCCATTTCCAAGTGGAGTATGTCGAACTTTCTTTTGAGGAAACTTCCAATCTTTTGAATGGAGAGACTCGTTGTCGGAGACACTTTCGAGATCATCCTCTTCTGTATTTTGGTCTTGCTCTTCTCCCAAGATGGCATTGACTGGATATGTATACTCTAAATCCGTAGCCTCAAAAGGTGACTTGGGGATATAATCCTCAATGATGACTTCACCAGTTGATGATGATGAGTAGCAAGGGTTATATATCTCTTTTGGCTGAGTAAGGTACTCGTAATCAATGTCCCATCCCGTTGGAACAATATCTTCAAAAGAGGTTTTCGAACTTTCAGGAGCGGAGTATTTCACCATGTAGTCGAATTTTCCGCTTGGTTCTCCTAATGTATCCCAGGTTTCTTCGAGGATAGGAGGAACTTCTTCTGATGAACCATGACTTCTGGTGGTGAAGCTGTTTGTAACTTCGTCACTGCTTGGCTGAGTCTTACTTTCATATCCCTTAGTTGGATAACAGAAAAGTGGTTCAGATTCTGATAGGGAGACATATCCTGATTTGTTAAGATAGGATAGCCATTCCTCTTCATCGGTGTTTTCCGTACCGATGGTATTGACTGTTTGTTGAACAGGTTGAAGAAAACCTCCGCTATGGAAAGTTTCTTGAATTGGAAGAACTACCTCAATTCCTGGAATAGCCTTCGATGATGTTGGAAAGAATCCAACTCCTGTTCTGTTCTTGTTGTTGGTAGGAATGTTAATGTGCCCCCAACCACTGGTAGCGCCATCCTTGACAACTTGGATTGCATCTTTGTAAGAAGAAATAGACGCTGCTTTATCCTTTCCTTTTTCCTTATCCAAGGAAAGTGCTTGGAATTTAGTTCCAACGACTTCTTTTGGTTCTATGTCAGAGAATGATGACAGGTTGCTGACGATCAGAGCTCGTTCTCCACATACGGTTATCAATTTGTCATTTCTTATGAACTTCAATTTCTGATGAAGTGTTGAAGTAATTTCCCCAGCCTCATGAATCCATGGGCGACCTAGCAAACAACTGTATTGTGCTGGAATATCCATAACTTGGAAAGTGATTTTGAACGTCTGAGGTCCAATAGTTATGGGAAGATCCACTTCTCCAAAAACTGACTTCCTTGATCCATCAAATGCTTTGACGATGACATGACTTTTTCTTAGAGGGTAATCTTCGAAAGATAATCTTGACAATATTGATTTTGGCATGACGTTGAGAGAGGATCCATTGTCTATTAGGACTCCTGTGAGTGTATCACCCATGCAGCCAACTGAGATGTGAAGCGGAAGATTATGGTCCACTCCTTCTTCAGGAAGATCTTCGTCACAGAAACTTAGGTTAGTTCTGGCGGAGATGTTGGCAACAATGTTGTTGAATTGGCTTATTGTAACACCAGGTTCTACAAAAGCTTGTTCCAAAACTTTTTGTAGAGCTTCCCTATGAGCTTCAGAACTCAATAGTAGGGAAAGAACAGAAATCCTAGACGCAGTATGTAGTAATTGATCTACAATGTTGTATTCACTCCTCTGGATTAATTTCAAGATCTCATCATTTTCTTTCGCTTGAACAGCATTGGTCGGAGGATTGTCTTGCCTATGTGGTGCTTCTTCCGAAGGTTTCTCCATATTTTCTGTTGTTCTGTTGAAGACTCGTCCACTTCTGGTGACCCGACTAACATCAGCAATGTTGACAACAGACAGTAATGGTATTTCCTTAGCATTTTCAATGAATGTAGGGTTGTACTTGTAAGGTATAGCCTTGCTGGACTCATACGGTACAGGACCTGGTAAGTAGATGACTAATGGAGCAATTGCTGTCTTCCTGCTGTCATACTTAACTTGCATTGGTTCAATTTGATTAATTTGAGGAGATACGGTAAAGACTTCGTCATCTTCTCTGTTGGCAAGAACTGTAATGGTATTATCATCCATCAGTTTCTGAATGTCGTTGCGAACACGCAAACATCCTCGTGAATTTCTTCGACAAATTCTGCATCTACTGTAAGCGTGGAAATTCGTTCCAAAGTAGGCATGTCCATTTAAAGTCTTATGGAACCTGACTACCGATCCTTCTAGGTCTTCAACTTTGTAGATTTTGTATTCTCATGGACATCCCTGGACCATGTTGACGTCATGTTCAGTTCTGACTCGGATATGTTGAATCCATCCTAAGTCCATTTGTTCTTATAATGCAGCTTGAACTACGACACATCCTTGATTATTCTTTGGACAAATATCACATGTGAAGTAGTTGTGAGGTGGTACGTGACCGTATCCAGCTTGTTTAGCATGCATCTTGACAAGATTTTCCCCTATCTGACGAATGTCGTAGATTTGAATGACATTGGGGTGCTGATCTATCAAATTCACTGAAACTTCTTTATGCTGCGGCAAAGGATTTGCTTGGACGTTTGGATTAGTATCTTTGAAGGATAGCATTCCGCTCTTTACTAATCGTTGGACGTCAATCTTGAAATGAAGACAACTCCCGATGTTGTGACCTGGTGCCCCCTGATGATAGGGACAAGATTGGTCAGCCTTGAACCAATGTGCTGATTCATTTGCAGGATTTGGAGGGCTCTTTGTCTGAATGAGTCCTTTCGCCAGTAGTGTTGGAAACAATTCCGCATACGGCATTGGTATGGGGTCAAATGGAGGATACCTTTGAACCCGATTGTTGTAATTTGGAGGTCGAACCTGCTGCTGAGGTTGCTGCGACCCTTGTTGAGTTTGTTGCTATGAAACCTGAGGTTGATAAGCTGGCGCTGAGTTAACAACTGGAGTTATCGCTGCAACTTGAGGTTGTAACCTCTTTCTGATTTTGTGTAAGACATTGCTGACATCTTGATCCTTTTTCTTCTGGAAAGAACTTCCATACTTCCTTGGACCAATAGAAGATTCTGGTTCTTTGCTCAAACGACCTTCTCGAACTGCTTCTTCTAAACGTACACCCATGTTTACCATCTCGGTAAAGTCACTTGGCGTACTTGCAACCATTCGTCCGTAGTAAAATGGACTCAAAGTCTTGAGATAGATTTTTGTCATTTCTTTCTCTTCAAGTGGTGGACAAATTTGAGCAGCTACTTCACGCCATCTCTGAGCGTATTCCTTGAAGCTTTCTCTATCCTTTTGAGTCATGGCCCGGAGTTGATCTCTGTCGGGAGCCATATCCAGATTGTACTTGTACTGTTTGACGAAGGCCTCTCCGAGGTCTCGAAAAGTACGAATCTCTGAACTGTCCAAGTTCATGTACCATTTAAGTGCAGCACCAGTTAGGCTGTCTTGAAAATAATGAATGAGTAATTGTTGATTATCAGTCTGAGTTGACATTCTTCGAGCGTACATCACGAGGTGACTTTGTGGGCATGAATTCCCTTTGTACTTCTCGAACTCTGGTACTTTGAATTTGTAAGGAATCTTAACATTTGGAACCAGACAGAGGTCTGCAGCATTCTTTCCAAATAAATATTGTCCTCGGAGAGTCTTGAGTTCCTTCTGCATTTGTAGAAACTGTTCCTGGAACTCGTCCAATCTTTCATACACGCCAGCGTCCTCACTGGGAGCGTGATGGTATACTTGTCCGCCCTGTGGAGGAAAAGTATGCATAATCGGCTGTGGAGAAGCCATGACAGCAGGTCTTGGAATCTCAGCATTCTGTTGTGTGAAACCCATTGCCGTTGCTCTTGGAACTTCAATTTCCAGAGGTTTGTAACCCTCCGGTGGTTGCATCTCCTTTGTAGCTCTTGGAACTTCAGAACTTGGGGGTATGTACCCTTCTGGAATAAAGTTATACGGCATGCCCCAAGGTCGGTTGGGTGGCATGGTATACTGAGGAATAGGAGTAGAAACAATCTCGGAAACCACAGTCCTTTGTGGTTCTTCTGGCGTTGGTCGATTCTGTGCAACTACCAGGGCTTCTACCATACTGTTGAGCCTTTCAATAGCATCTTTGAGAGTATTAACCTCTTCTCTGAGTTCTCCATTCTCTTGCTCAAAGTCATCCATTCTTTTCTTGCGACTTGAACGAGTGTTGTATGGATGAGACAGCTTGAAAGTCTTGGTTCACCTCCTTCTCCTCATCTCTTTCTCGAGAAAGGAAAGTGACTATTAGATCCGCGACAATTCTCGTGTCAGTGCGTACGATTAAAGCGATGTATGATATGCAATTAGGTTAATATTTTTCAAGGAAACACCATAATTACGTTATGAAACATCAAACTTTTATTAATTAAGCGAAAACGCCGTTTTTTACACACTTTGAAAATAAATACAGAGAAACTGAGAGAAAGGACTCTAAAACTTTGACGAAGAGCCGACTTCACGTTCTAACATCTTCTTTTGTTTCTTGATCTGAGCGTTCTCTGACGTGAGCTGATCGATGATCCAGGAAGCAGGAGGGATATGATGAGAAAGTGACGATTGTGTCACTTGTCGATCGAGCACTTCAAGTAACTCATCCTTCCTTCTTAGGATGTTATGAATCTTAACGTTTTCCGTGTTGACGATTCGATACTTGTTCCTCCAAGCATTCCTTTCTTGGCATACCTTGTTTAATGCCTCTTGCAGTTTTTTGACATCAGTGGAGAAAAGGTATATTGGTTCCCTTAGGGGAATAGGTTCTTGATGCTGATATGGCATTCTGAGCTTGAATGCTCTAACGCGTACCCATTGAAGGTAAGGATCCAGGGAAATGCAAAGATGTTTTCCTAACAATCTTCTCCCTTTGCTGTGTGTTGCACCCCAAAATTTGCCCATCTAATTTTATTTCTAATTGGCTTAAGCATCACGTTCATCTACATATCTCAATTAGGTCATTCAACATATCATGCATCACTAATCAACAAATTTAGCATAAGGATCAAGAATCAGGGTTTATTTCCATATGATTGCATTCATCAAAGTTTTTATTGAGATCAACCGGATTAGGTTTACTTCACTATTCATTTATTAACCAAAAGGAGCCATCTATGGAGTTTGGACGCAATTATCTGGCGCACTGCTCGAATTATAAGTTATGGTGCAATACTTATTCATATGAACAAAGGTGCTAGCGTATGACAAGCCTTAGGAGATTGAGATTCGTATGATGATTACTTATCTTGGACTATGGCTTGGAAAAGAGGTTACTGGTGTGTGGTTGACCTTTTTGGTCAAAGTCAACGATGAAGGTTGACTATTGACTATCAACACTTTCAAAATATGTGATTTCCATCTTATTTTGTAGTTGCTACTTCAAGTACAAAAGGTGAAAGAAGGATTTGAATTCTAAATTAATATCATAAATGGAAGGAGATTCCTTATTTGATTGTTTGAACCACAAGCTGCTATGAATATGGTCATAATACATCCGGGTTTGAATTTACACAAAAGAAAAAGGGAAGAAAGAAAGTACAAGAATTCTATCCATTCTTTAACTACAAAAATCCAAATACATTACATGGAGCCAAACAGTGACTTATTTGAAGAAATGCAAGGCCACCTCAATTGGTATACATCATTCAAGATTCAAGATTTCTAATGAGGCCTTCAATCAATCATTATTCGAGACTCCTTCAGATTTTACAACATACATTACAAGCCTCAATCCTTACAAAGAAAAATACAAGAAAATCTATACAAAGGTATACAGTTAACCACCTATCCTATCCTATATGTTGTTCTCCAAGTCCCCTCTTGCACTTTGGGTTTATATCTTGAGCTTGACCCTACACTTATCTCTAAGTCCATCCGCTTCCAAGTTCTCAATACACCAACTCCATGGCCTCGTGACTCTTCCTTCAAAGTTCGGTTTCATGACCCTGCTGTACCATAATTCCAACCCTGCATAAAAACAAAATGCAGCCAATACATTCAGCAACCAGTCATTAACCATTCAGTACAGCCACACTCCCCTTCATCGTATCAATTCAGACCCTGCATAAAAGAAAGCAAGTTCAAAAGAGCAGTCCAACATTCACACCATACAAACCACATACTGCATTCAAGACAAGTTATTAAACTTCAACATCAATTCAAAGAAAAAGAATACCATGCACACTTGAAACAGTCAAGTAGCAGAGCTGTACAAACAGAATTGAAACCATGCTACTTCAGGCACCAATTGTACAATTTCAGCTCTGCATCCAAAAACCAAACAGTCACAGTTCAATCATTCATCAAATTATTATCTATCAAAATACTAAGATCCACCGAAATTGAAAAGAAATCAATTACATGGTCAACTCTCAAGACATACATGTTGCCAGTTCACGATCAATACTCAGTGCATAATCTCACAAGTTCAGTACAGAATCTCATGTTTTCGACAATATCTCGCATTCAGGAAAATTCATTTCACATGTTTAAGTATTCCTGATATCAAAGATGTATATATCTAACAGCTTGCAGCAAAATCCAATATTCAAGGTTCAAAAGCAGAAAAATAATAACAGTTCCATTTCATAACTAACTTCCAAATTCACATTACCACCAGTTCTGATTTACTAACATTCCTAACTGTCAACTAACCTACCTATAACTAACCTCTATTCATAACAGAATCTAACTGTCAAAAACAGAAATAACCAACAAACTGCAAACAATCCCTAACCGAATTCTAAATTACCTAACTGAAATCATAACAAACTTTCAACAGAATGTAACAGAAAATCACTGATAACTAACCTTCTCAGCTCCAATCTCTATATAACCTTCAATTCCCATCTTCTCAATCTTCTCCACTCTTTCTCCATCTTCATCACCAAAACCCCTCTGCAAATTCATCCTTCACCCATTTTTCTTCTCTTCATCCTCTTACACCTCTCATTCAATCTTCAGATCCTCAATTCCCTCACCTCACCATACGCACGTTCCTAGAGCTGTTGAAGTTCATCATTAGAACTTCAACAAGCTTGTGCTCAACCACTGTAATTTCCGTCTCCGAGCCTCTCATCATCTCTCAGAATCGCCATGACCTATTTCTCCTTCTAAATCCCCACTTTCTTTCGCCCTCATTCAACAACACACGCATTCACAGAAAATTGCAGAGAAGAAGAAGAAGATAGCGCAAGAAATAAAAGAATAACGGAATATTACCTGAATTGAAGTACTCCGACGCGTTTATTTCGCCAGCACACAGCCGTCGAAGAGTCGCCGGAACTGCTCCGGTAAGTAACTCCCTTTAAACTCTGGGTTCTCCGTTTCTTTAGCTTGATTGATGCCGTTTATTACTTCACTGCGTTTAATCCATTGTCAATTGCGAGATCTTCGCTCCGATTAGGAAGTTCGCACTATTTAGGGTTAGATTTCCTCCTCTCGGTTTCGAACGAAGAAGCTCCTTCATGGGATTTTAAGGCGAGATTGAGAATTAGGAGGGAGAGAGGGTTCAGAATTGAGTTTTATTTTGGATGTTAGTGGAGCTCCGTCGCCTCCGGCGCGACGGAGCGATTTCCGGCGAGGGCCGAGTGAGAGAGTCTGAGAACGAGAGAAGGTTGAGTCTGAATAATGAGAAGTTGAATGGTCACAACACAGTAAACCCTAAAATCCCCTTTTGTTTTAATTTAATTAAGTTAGGCTTTAATTAGATTAATTGAAATTAGGGTATTAGCAGAGGTTAATCAGATTTGTTATATAGTTTAATTGATATCTTAATTTTAGCCTAAGGTTTAATTCGGCTTAATTTTCTTTTAATTAACATTGAATCAAATCAAAACTAAAGTCTGAAATAGTCATTAACTAATCTGGATCATAACTCTTTGGGCCAAATCGCCATTTTTGCTTATCACACAACTGTATTCATCTCACACCCCCCTGATTCATACAAAAATTGCTAGAATTTAGAATTATCTTACTTAGTCTTTTCTTATTTTTTTTAGGTAATAAAATACAAGTTGATGATTTTCTTTTTAGACTTTTAACACAATTGTTGACATATAAAAAATAATCACTAAAAATATTAGTTTTAGGCTATTTGTTTTTTAGTCTTTTGCTTGACTTGTAATTCAATTTCCTTCATAAAAATCAATATAAAAAATAGTAGTATTTTTAATTCATTTTGTACTATGTTTTCGAATTGCTACTTCATACTTGTGTATAACTTTGTACCATTGTATCCTTACTCAATTTTGCTCATGATGTGACTTTAATTTTCATGTTTCTTTTATTCCTAACCTTAGGTAGAAACCATGATAACATTAGGTAGAAATTCCCTTCATACTTAGGTTAGTTTCTTTTCCTTTTCAACTTTAAAACACCTAACAATATCCAAATAAATTTCCCATAAAAAATACCAAGAAAACTCATAAAAAATGATTAATAAATACTTTGACTAATAAAAAGGGAATGGAAGCTTGTAACTTCTCTTGCTTAAGGGATGTTCGAGTGCTTGGAGCTCCCTTGCTTAAGGGTTCCATTCAGGCGTAAGTTCCCAACCTCTAAAAAACACAAACCAAAGAGTAACTCGAGTTTCCCTTGCTTAAGGGATTTCCTCGAAACGCTCAAACTCTCTTCTCTATCTCGCCTCCGAGGCATTCTTTAATCGGACATGTTATTTCCGCTCCATTCCCAGCTTAAGACTCCAGAGGTCGAGCAGCGGAGTGCGAATGTAACTTCGTCCACTAAAAAACACAAAAACAAACAAAAACTAAAGAGCCGAACTACGGCGCTCTGATTCCTGAAAAGGATACGTAGGCATTAGGTCGCGGGGCCTAAGCGAGCACAACTATTTATAAACCTTATTTTCCCCGTGTTTCTTTTATTCATTTGCATGCATTCCCTTAGTAATTAAGCTTTAGATTTATACACCCTTTAGATAGCAACAAACATAGGTGGATACCATCGAGTACGATGGGCGTGAGGGGTGCTAGCACCTTCCCCTTGCGTAACCGACTCCCGTACCCTATCTCTGGTCGAAAGACCTCGTTCTTATTCACCTTAGGTTTTCTGATATTCCTTTCCCTCTTTGGGATAAATATATTGGTGGCGACTCTGTTCATTTTCGCGAGCGTGCGACAGCTGGCGACTCTGCTGGGGATGTTGCTAGACCTGTTGCTGGTCCATCCTTAGTGAGTCGATCCTAGCCTGCGTTTGTTTGTTTATTTACTGGGTGTTTACTTGTTTTTATGTCTATACCTTGTATATATGTTTGCATGCTTATTCTTTGCCTGCATGTCATGTTTATTTCTGTTTGCACATCATGCATATGGATTATATTTTGTGTTCCTTGGGGTCTTCTGTTCTGTTTTGCAGGTGGGGGGTTTGTATGAGGTAAAAGGCCCACTACCCAGGCCAGTGACACATAGGATTAGCGTGGATGCTCATGTTGACTCCTGTAGCGCTTGCTATGGCTGAGATTGACATGGGGTACCACAACTGGGCGAGGTTCTTTCATGGAACACTGTGTCTGGCACGCTTGTTGCCTCAAACACTTTGTACCCCATGAGAACTGTAGACCCTGGTGACCATTAGGGACCACTTGTCCGTGTCTAGACTACATACCTGTGAGATTGGGGTGGGACAGGAAACTTAACTTTCATCATACCCGGATTTCTGCTATTCAATAAAAGGCGTCGAACCTTTGATCCTGGGACATTTGACTTATACAGAAGTTCTACATTAGTTATCTATCAACGTCGAACCTCTGAATCTGGAGGTTTGACCTTATTTGACTTATGCAAGGGTTATCTATCAGAATCAACGTCGAACCTCTGAATCTGGAGGGTTCGACCACCTTTGACTTATGCACAAGCTATTTATCCAGAAAGCAACGTCGAACCTCTAAATCTGGAGGGTTCGACCATATCTTATTGCCATGAGAAGCTGTTATCCGAGAGGCCTTGATCCTTGATCCTGATTTATGATACATTTGCATCTTCATTAACATTTTTGCATTCATGCATGTGCATCCATAGTTACCAAGACTCTTACCACCCTTCCTCTCCATCAGATCAGTCAAGACGATTCCTCCACACCGATATCTGACAAGAGCTCATAGAAGAAGAATCATGGAGAATTACGAACAAGATCAAGCTGCCATTAGAGAAGAGATGGACCAAATGAAAGGCAAGGTTGATGCTATTTTGGAAGCTATCCAAGCTTTAAGGGCTGAAAGGGTTCCTGCTACACAAGAGATTCCCGTTGTTGTTAATCAAGCTGCTGCTAGTCAACCTGATGTCATTCCACCTTCTTCTACTCCATTTGAGTTCCAAGCAAGGACCAATGCTACTCTTGGGATGCCATTTAACTTCATGACTGCTGATACCCTTGGAGCTCCAAACCAAGGAGGGACTATACCCGTGACTTCTGGAGTGCCGACTATGACTGGGCCTGTTTTCCCATTTCCTACTCCACCCCCTCATACAGAGATCCCTTATCCTGCTTTCTGTGGTCCTCAGTCTGCTAATCCAGAAATGCACCCGATACCAACTGTTGAGAGAGCTCGACCCATTGAGAGATCTGCTGATAAATATCAAATTCTTGAGGAAAGGATTCGAGCTATTGAAGGTTTTAGTGCCTATGGAATGGATGCTGAAGAGATGTGCCTAGTTCCTAATCTGGTTGTCCCTCCTAAGTTCAAGACTCCCGACTTCCAGAAGTACAAGGGTTTGAGCTGTCCGAAGAGCCATATCATCATGTATTGTCGTAAGATGGCTTCTCACATCCACAATGACTCATTACTCATCCATTGCTTTCAAGATAGTTTGTCTGGGGCATCTTTGAACTGGTATATGAACCTGGAGCGTAATAGGATCCGATCTTGGAAGGATTTGTCTGATGCCTTTCTCAAGCAATATCAATACAACATTGACATGGCACCGACTAGGTTGCAACTTCAGAATCAAGTGCAAAGAACCAATGAGACATTCAAAGAATATGCTCAAAGGTGGAGAGAAATGGCTGCTCAAGTGAATCCACCACTTTCTGAATCCGAACTGGTTGACATGTTCATGAACACTCTTCAAGGACATTACTATGAGAGAATGGTTGGTAGTGTTTCTTCTGGTTTCTCTGATTTAGTCAGGATTGGTGAAAGAATTGAGAATGGTTTGAAAATTGGTAAGATCCAGAACCCCGCCAATACTGCTGCTGCAAACCAATATGGGTACAAGAAACCTCAGGGTAACTTTGTCAAGAAGAAAGAAGGCGAGACCAGTGCCACCTATGCTCAAGATCAAGCTCCTCGCTATCAAGTGGCCGCCACCGCCCCTCAAGCTTATGTGGCACCTGTTGGTCAACGACCTTGGGTCCCTTATCAACAATATGTCCAACAACAACAACAAGGTTTCCAACAACAAGGTTATCAGCAGAGACAAGGTCAACAGAGGCAGAATAGGCCTAAAAGGGTGTATGATCGTGTACCAATGACCTATAGCCAACTTCTCGCCGCCTTGCTTGATCAAAAACTGATTCAATTAGCTGAAGCGAGGCCTCCTCCTGATCCTCTCCCTCCAAATTACAAGATTAATGCCAAGTGTGAATTCCACTCTGGAGGATCTGGTCACACCACTGAAGAGTGCAGAGTTCTCAAAGACAAGGTTCAGGATCTGCTTGATGCAAAGGAGATTACATTCACACCTGCGGCACCTAATGTGGTCAACAATCCCATGCCACCTCACAATGGAGCTTCCACCAGTGGAACATGAAGACTTTTATGTTTGTCAGAAAACATTTCATTTGCATTAGAATAAGGCCAAACTTGCCATTGTATAGATTTCCTTAGCATTTTCAATTGTACTACTTTTGTTGTTATCAAGTACTATCCATTGTAAGAAACTCATTCTGTTTGAATAAATAAGAATGTAATATACATGTTTTTCTCAAATCATTTCATCTTTGTCATTATGTTCATTGATACTTCACTCATTTGTCTTAAGCAACAAAAAAGGGAGAATGATGAAAAATCAAAAACACATGAATCACTAATTGTATGCTTTTGGAACAAGATCCTGCTGATGATGTACAGGCATTGTTTCGAATCCCAAACACCGGAGTTATAAGGGAGTGAAACCCTCGTCAACCCCTTTGAGCCTAAGGAGTAGTAGTTCTTTTCAAAAAATACAAAACCCTCAATCTTAACCAGGGGCAGGGTAGACTTCAGTTAGTGCGACCGAGCGCTCAACTTTCAGGTATTCCGTCAGAGGATCAATCATATCTCAGATCTCACGACAAAAAAAGAAGAGAACAATCCACAATGGATGTCTCCCATTCACTGAGAAGAAGGCAGTCACAACCTTTTCATCAAGTCAATCACAAAAGTCATACAACTTGTTCCTAAACGAGACAAAAAGAATGAAAAGAAAGTTATGAATCATGATAAAAAAAAGAAACAATAGCCCGCTAAGTCAAAAGAAAAAGAAAAGCTTTGAAGCAATTGACTTAGGCAAAAATTAGGGCATATCCCGTTGGACAACGAAAACCAAAATCAAAAGAAACTTTCTGTCCAGGCAAAAGTTAGGGAAAGCAAAAGACAAAGCAAAAGAAAAATCCTCCTAGGGACAAGTTGTTGTGACTATCAATGAAAGCACCAAAGGGTGACTGCCACCTCCATCAAAGCCATAAAGGATCCTCATCCATCACAATCCTTCCTGAAAGGTGAACACTCGTGTCAAACTAACTGAACGTAGGACTGGAGAACATCACGAAGAAGGGGTGGGTTAAGTAGAATTTGAGCCTTTATCCTTTGTTTCTCAAACCGTGAACCCGGCCACGTTACAACCCTCAAAAGTCCTAATTGAAGTAGGGTTTGTTCCGAAAGCATACAAACTGTAAAATCATGTCAAACTGACTCCTAATGTTGCTGTGTCACTTGTGTTAGTATCAATACAACATTTTGACAAATAAAACTTTTCTTTGAGATTAACATGTGCATTGCATTCTCATTATCTTTTTCAAAACAGAATTGTCTCTAACTTGAAAGTAAGTACTTGATACCAAGGAAAATTCAACATTGAAATTCCAATCGAGTAATCTTACAAGGGCAAAGGTTGGTCATCCACAAAGCAAGTCTCTGAAGCACCCATCTGGTGGAAGAGTTCCTTCCAATCTGGGGCATTCATCCCTTCATCCACACTGGGGCAGACCATTGCACATCTCCATGATTCAAGCATGTCAAAATTCTATCTCAAAAGGTCATACAAGCTGGGGCAAGCTAGTGACAATTCTTTCTTCCATCCCCAAGCAAATGTCAGATATCAAGACAAGTGTCGAGGAGTCAAACTAAACACCTCACCTTCACAAGTGTTGTCCTTCAAGCAACAACCTTCCACAAGGGCATACTCCATCCACTCCTGGTATCTTGGAGACAATCATTGCACTCATAATCATACAATCATCATGCATATCATTGCATTTTCATTATCATTTCACCCGCATGATCCGATCATCAACAAAGCAGGGCCATCCACCCCATCTTGAATCAAGCAGAGTTTCAGAACTCCACCTAATCTATTCCACGCAAAGCAGAAACCCTGAACATCCAATCAGTACACTGCATATAGCAATCATTGCATAGCATCTCCAGAAGTGCACAAATAAATCAAACATTTGCATGTGAAGCATAAGCCAAGTTACTCATCAGATGAGGTCCCTACAAGCAATCAATTGATATTCCACTGGATCACTCAGAGTTACCATTGTGGTGTCATCCCCCAAAGTCAATCATGTTCATCTTTCTTCAACCCAGAGTTGATACTTTTGTGTTTAACCCAGAGTTGACTTTCCATTCATCTTTTAACTCCGAGTTAATTATCTTTTCCCTCTCGACCCAGAGTTGATGGTTATCTCTTCTTTTATTCAACCCAGAGTTGATCTTTTTCTTGTTCCTTTCTCAACCCAGAGTTGAAGGATATCTTTTCTTTTATTCAACCCAGAGTTGATCTTATTTCTTCTTCCCACTCAACCCAGAGTTGACGGTTACTCCTAATTGTCTATCTTCCCTCTTTCAACCCAGAGTTGAATTACTTTCTCTCAACCCAGAGTTGATCTTCTTTCTTTCTCTCACCCAGAGTTGACGGATATTTCTTATTGTTTGTTCTTTCCACTCAACCCAGAGTTGATGGTTATTCAACCCAGAGTTGATCCTTTCCTTTTCCCACTCAACCCAGAGTTGACGGTTATCATTTGTTCAATCCAGAATTGACTATCTCTCTTTCCCACTCAACCCAGAGTTGACGGTTATCTTTTGTCTTTCCCACTCAACCCAGAGTTGACGGTTGTCCTTTCTCTTTCTCACTTAACCCAGAGTTGACGGTCATCTTTTGTCTTTTCCACTCAACCCAGAGTTGACGGTTATTCCTAATTGTTCACCTTTCCTCTTTCAACCCATAATCATTATCCAATCTCTTGTTCAACCCAGAGTTGATTTCCTTGCTTCCAATTTTAACCCAGAGTTAATACTTATATCTCATCCCACTAATACTGATTTCTCTTTCCGTTCTCAATCCAGAATTGATGTTTACCTCTTATCCAACCCAGAGTTGACTTCCCTTTATTCTTCAACCCAGAGTTGACCCACTTTTCTTTTTCAACCCAGAGTTGATATGTATTTCATTTCTAATCCAGAGTTAATTTGATCAATCCAGAATTGATACATTATTCCTCAGTGGAGTTGACACCATTTTTTCCCCAGTGGATCCTATCTCTCATCAGGCAAATTTTCAGGTTCACTTGGTATTTAATCTTCTTCTACCTTGATTGCTCGAAAGGCTAACGCCAATCTCACCTTCAGGTTTAAGATGATTAAATAGGGGCAGCTGTTGCACCCCAAAATTTGTCCATCTAATTTTATTTCTAATTGGCTTAAGCATCACGTTCATCTACATATCTCAATTAGGTCATTCAACATATCATGCATCACTAATCAACAAATTTAGCATAAGGATCAAGAATCAGGGTTTATTTCCATATGATTGCATTCATCAAAGTTTTTATTGAGATCAACCGGATTAGGTTTACTTCACTATTCATTTATTAACCAAAAGGAGCCATCTATGGAGTTTGGACGCAATTATCTGGCGCACTGCTCGAATTATAAGTTATGGTGCAATACTTATTCATATGAACAAAGGTGCTAGCGTATGACAAGCCTTAGGAGATTGAGATTCGTATGATGATTACTTATCTTGGACTATGGCTTGGAAAAGAGGTTACTGGTGTGTGGTTGACCTTTTTGGTCAAAGTCAACGATGAAGGTTGACTATTGACTATCAACACTTTCAAAATATGTGATTTCCATCTTATTTTGTAGTTGCTACTTCAAGTACAAAAGGTGAAAGAAGGATTTGAATTCTAAATTAATATCATAAATGGAAGGAGATTCCTTATTTGATTGTTTGAACCACAAGCTGCTATGAATATGGTCATAATACATCCGGGTTTGAATTTACACAAAAGAAAAAGGGAAGAAAGAAAGTACAAGAATTCTATCCATTCTTTAACTACAAAAATCCAAATACATTACATGGAGCCAAACAGTGACTTATTTGAAGAAATGCAAGGCCACCTCAATTGGTATACATCATTCAAGATTCAAGATTTCTAATGAGGCCTTCAATCAATCATTATTCGAGACTCCTTCAGATTTTACAACATACATTACAAGCCTCAATCCTTACAAAGAAAAATACAAGAAAATCTATACAAAGGTATACAGTTAACCACCTATCCTATCCTATATGTTGTTCTCCAAGTCCCCTCTTGCACTTTGGGTTTATATCTTGAGCTTGACCCTACACTTATCTCTAAGTCCATCCGCTTCCAAGTTCTCAATACACCAACTCCATGGCCTCGTGACTCTTCCTTCAAAGTTCGGTTTCATGACCCTGCTGTACCATAATTCCAACCCTGCATAAAAACAAAATGCAGCCAATACATTCAGCAACCAGTCATTAACCATTCAGTACAGCCACACTCCCCTTCATCGTATCAATTCAGACCCTGCATAAAAGAAAGCAAGTTCAAAAGAGCAGTCCAACATTCACACCATACAAACCACATACTGCATTCAAGACAAGTTATTAAACTTCAACATCAATTCAAAGAAAAAGAATACCATGCACACTTGAAACAGTCAAGTAGCAGAGCTGTACAAACAGAATTGAAACCATGCTACTTCAGGCACCAATTGTACAATTTCAGCTCTGCATCCAAAAACCAAACAGTCACAGTTCAATCATTCATCAAATTATTATCTATCAAAATACTAAGATCCACCGAAATTGAAAAGAAATCAATTACATGGTCAACTCTCAAGACATACATGTTGCCAGTTCACGATCAATACTCAGTGCATAATCTCACAAGTTCAGTACAGAATCTCATGTTTTCGACAATATCTCGCATTCAGGAAAATTCATTTCACATGTTTAAGTATTCCTGATATCAAAGATGTATATATCTAACAGCTTGCAGCAAAATCCAATATTCAAGGTTCAAAAGCAGAAAAATAATAACAGTTCCATTTCATAACTAACTTCCAAATTCACATTACCACCAGTTCTGATTTACTAACATTCCTAACTGTCAACTAACCTACCTATAACTAACCTCTATTCATAACAGAATCTAACTGTCAAAAACAGAAATAACCAACAAACTGCAAACAATCCCTAACCGAATTCTAAATTACCTAACTGAAATCATAACAAACTTTCAACAGAATGTAACAGAAAATCACTGATAACTAACCTTCTCAGCTCCAATCTCTATATAACCTTCAATTCCCATCTTCTCAATCTTCTCCACTCTTTCTCCATCTTCATCACCAAAACCCCTCTGCAAATTCATCCTTCACCCATTTTTCTTCTCTTCATCCTCTTACACCTCTCATTCAATCTTCAGATCCTCAATTCCCTCACCTCACCATACGCACGTTCCTAGAGCTGTTGAAGTTCATCATTAGAACTTCAACAAGCTTGTGCTCAACCACTGTAATTTCCGTCTCCGAGCCTCTCATCATCTCTCAGAATCGCCATGACCTATTTCTCCTTCTAAATCCCCACTTTCTTTCGCCCTCATTCAACAACACACGCATTCACAGAAAATTGCAGAGAAGAAGAAGAAGATAGCGCAAGAAATAAAAGAATAACGGAATATTACCTGAATTGAAGTACTCCGACGCGTTTATTTCGCCAGCACACAGCCGTCGAAGAGTCGCCGGAACTGCTCCGGTAAGTAACTACCTTTAAACTCTGGGTTCTCCGTTTCTTTAGCTTGATTGATGCCGTTTATTACTTCACTGCGTTTAATCCATTGTCAATTGCGAGATCTTCGCTCCGATTAGGAAGTTCGCACTATTTAGGGTTAGATTTCCTCCTCTCGGTTTCGAACGAAGAAGCTCCTTCATGGGATTTTAAGGCGAGATTGAGAATTAGGAGGGAGAGAGGGTTCAGAATTGAGTTTTATTTTGGATGTTAGTGGAGCTCCGTCGCCTCCGGCGCGACGGAGCGATTTCCGGCGAGGGCCGAGTGAGAGAGTCTGAGAACGAGAGAAGGTTGAGTCTGAATAATGAGAAGTTGAATGGTCACAACACAGTAAACCCTAAAATCCCCTTTTGTTTTAATTTAATTAAGTTAGGCTTTAATTAGATTAATTGAAATTAGGGTATTAGCAGAGGTTAATCAGATTTGTTATATAGTTTAATTGATATCTTAATTTTAGCCTAAGGTTTAATTCGGCTTAATTTTCTTTTAATTAACATTGAATCAAATCAAAACTAAAGTCTGAAATAGTCATTAACTAATCTGGATCATAACTCTTTGGGCCAAATCGCCATTTTTGCTTATCACACAACTGTATTCATCTCACACCCCCCTGATTCATACAAAAATTGCTAGAATTTAGAATTATCTTACTTAGTCTTTTCTTATTTTTTTTAGGTAATAAAATACAAGTTGATGATTTTCTTTTTAGACTTTTAACACAATTGTTGACATATAAAAAATAATCACTAAAAATATTAGTTTTAGGCTATTTGTTTTTTAGTCTTTTGCTTGACTTGTAATTCAATTTCCTTCATAAAAATCAATATAAAAAATAGTAGTATTTTTAATTCATTTTGTACTATGTTTTCGAATTGCTACTTCATACTTGTGTATAACTTTGTACCATTGTATCCTTACTCAATTTTGCTCATGATGTGACTTTAATTTTCATGTTTCTTTTATTCCTAACCTTAGGTAGAAACCATGATAACATTAGGTAGAAATTCCCTTCATACTTAGGTTAGTTTCTTTTCCTTTTCAACTTTAAAACACCTAACAATATCCAAATAAATTTCCCATAAAAAATACCAAGAAAACTCATAAAAAATGATTAATAAATACTTTGACTAATAAAAAGGGAATGGAA
This sequence comes from Vicia villosa, assembly GCF_029867415.1. Lineage (NCBI taxonomy): Eukaryota > Viridiplantae > Streptophyta > Magnoliopsida > Fabales > Fabaceae > Vicia > Vicia villosa. The sequence goes on along the minus strand of NW_026704971.1, from coordinate 152,574 downwards.
GCTTGTAACTTCTCTTGCTTAAGGGATGTTCGAGTGCTTGGAGCTCCCTTGCTTAAGGGTTCCATTCAGGCGTAAGTTCCCAACCTCTAAAAAACACAAACCAAAGAGTAACTCGAGTTTCCCTTGCTTAAGGGATTTCCTCGAAACGCTCAAACTCTCTTCTCTATCTCGCCTCCGAGGCATTCTTTAATCGGACATGTTATTTCCGCTCCATTCCCAGCTTAAGACTCCAGAGGTCGAGCAGCGGAGTGCGAATGTAACTTCGTCCACTAAAAAACACAAAAACAAACAAAAACTAAAGAGCCGAACTACGGCGCTCTGATTCCTGAAAAGGATACGTAGGCATTAGGTCGCGGGGCCTAAGCGAGCACAACTATTTATAAACCTTATTTTCCCCGTGTTTCTTTTATTCATTTGCATGCATTCCCTTAGTAATTAAGCTTTAGATTTATACACCCTTTAGATAGCAACAAACATAGGTGGATACCATCGAGTACGATGGGCGTGAGGGGTGCTAGCATCTTCCCCTTGCGTAACCGACTCCCGTACCCTATCTCTGGTCGAAAGACCTCGTTCTTATTCACCTTAGGTTTTCTGATATTCCTTTCCCTCTTTGGGATAAATATATTGGTGGCGACTCTGTTCATTTTCGCGAGCGTGCGACACTGTGAACAAGACGCCAGGCTTGGACAATTTCCTTCTTCAGCATGTTGCCATGATCGTCGATGTTCTTGAAGAACAGACCCTCCAATTGAATACTACTTGGTATATTTTTCATGGGATAGCCGTACTGACGACGGGCTAAAGTTGGATTATAACTGATTCCTCCCTTAGTTCCAATAAGGGGTACGTTGGGAAAACTTCCACAACTGAAGATGATCTTGGTTTCATCGTTGTCAGGACTACACCACTCAATGTCCGTATGAGTGAGGGACATGATTTTTTGTGACCAGTAAAGGCCATCCCTCATGTTCCAGAAAGTGTTAGACTTTGGCAGGTGCGAGACGAACCATTCGTATAACAACGGTACGCAGCATGTGATTAATCCTCCTCGCTGCAGGTTTCTTGAATGCACGGAGTGATAGGCATCCGCAAGCAAGGTTGGAACTGGATTTCCAATTAAGAAGATCTTAATTGCGTTGATGTCGACGAAATCGTTAATGTTAGGAAACAAAAACAATCCGTAGATAAGCAATGCCAAGATTTCCTCAAATGCACTCATATCTTGGATGCTGACGAAGTACCGAGCTTGATCAAACAGGAATTTGGAGGGCAATCCTTGAATTCCTCCTCTACTCACCATATGAGTTCTGATGTCGACTACGTTCAAAGGAGTAGTTGCAGCAATGATAATGTCGTCAGGATTCTTTTCCAAACCGGAGTATGGATCTTGCGCGTACACGGGTATTCCAATCAGACGAGAGTACTCCTCTAACGTAGGCATGAGTTGATAATCTGGAAAGGTGAAACAGTGATACGTTGGATCGTAAAACTGTACCAATGTGGGAAGGATCCCATCCACAATGTTGGTATTGAGCAAAGGCGGAAGTTTTCCATACTTCTCCTTGAAAGCCTGGGGGTTGACCACCAGTTTTCCTAGCTTTCCCAGTTCCTCGACCTGGGGAATCTTGAAGGTATATTTCCTGGCTCTCTTTCTCCCATAATCCATGGTATAGATCCTTAAGTCCTTTCTCCGTTTCTCTCTTTCTCTGAAGTTCAAAACGTTCGTTATTTAGTTTCCTTGAAAAACGAATCGATAAAGACTCTGTTGTTTTTTTTAGTTGTTATTAATGAATTATGCATGAATGCATGAAGGCACACACAAGAGTTTTTAAACAAACATGGCGTAGAAGGGTATAGTGGTCATGAAGTCAAAACGCAAACCTCGCCCCAATGGTAAACTAAGGATATGGATTTTTGTACCTGTAGAACGGGTTCTAGGGGTCTCAGAGCTTTTGCTCAATCTTAAAGATACGTTGACTGGTATCTATAAGAGAGTTTTCTCTGAGTGTAGTATCTGCGTGACAATTACTTTCGTAATCACCGCTCTACGTCCTAACAAAAGGCTTTAAGTGGGGTTAATGTGTTTCTAGGTCCTCCTGGTACAAATCAGTCTCGGAATGCATTGGCGCAGTTAATCACAACCAGCCAGGCAAATCCCAAGAGTAGAATTGAAAACCAAGATTAGAGGGTCTTCACCGGGAAGACATCCTCCATCCTATCTTATGTTGCACTCGAATCCGGGTATAGGATTTCTCACCACAAGGGGGAATTAAGCCCTTTCCCGATACAGAATAAACAAAATAAACAAATATAAATGCAGCAAACACATGAAATGACACAGAGGTTAGGCAGAACCTCTCTTGTTTGAGGGGGAATTTGGCATCCCTAATTCCTCATTGGGGCTAGACCAGCAACAGGTCAACCATTGGTTTGGATGAAAAACCAAGGTTTTTAACACTTATATCCCCAGTAGAGTCGCCATTTTTCTGTGGTGTCCTTTTGTTTACCTCCCTGTTTCACTTGGGAGGACGGCACGCTAGACCCTTCACGCGAAATTTGGAAGGAGAATGCGCCCGTGGTGGGATGAATTTTGTTTCAATTCTTCCTACGATATCACACGAACTTTCTTATTGTCCTACGAGTAGGAAAGGGGAAAAAAGATCTCAACTAAACCCTAGGAGTTTGCTAAGTGTGGGGATTCACCTAGACTAGAAATTTTGGAGTCCGGGAGGTCGGTTATACATAGGGAAGAGTTTAAGCACCCTACATATCTGTAGTACTCTACAGGAACCTTCTCTGTGTCATTGTGTTTGTGTTTGCTAATGATTATTGGGAAATTTTCTCCTTTGTATTAGGAGAAGGAATTGAATTGATTAAAAAGAAGACAGACAGACAGACTATTTTTGGTATTTTATTATCTCGCTGAGATTCCTTGTGAACCTCATGCCTACATATCCCTAATGGAAGTCAGAGCTTAATGTAGTTCGGGGAACTAATTAATTATTAATGATTTTTGGTGCCTTGCTTGAAGCTCAAGGTTGAAGCTTGAATTAAATATCTGTTTACAGTAAAGAGACATGAAATCATCTTTACAGAGAGGTATTTATACTATTCCACCACAAACATCTTAAAAGTGACAGAAAAGCTAAAAAAATGATGTTTTAAAAGAGAGGGAGTCTACTTGGTTGATCAAGTATGACAGCCAACATGTTTCTGGATATGACAGCTAACATGCCTCTTGAAAGATTCTCAACCAAATTAGGGAAAGTTGTACAAGTCTGGGACGCTGGCCAGAGCATGCCTTTCATGAGTCCTAAATGGGAGAATGTTTGAAATGATTGTTTGTTTGATTGTTTGAAATGATTGTTTGTTTGTGGAGAGATAGTAAAAATACCTACCTATGAAGATGAGCTATGTCTATCTAATGTTTGAAAGATTTTATTTTTAGCTGGCTTGAATGAGGCCCAAGCTTGAGGCTTTTTGATTGATTAATTATTGACTCTGGGAGATAACTCCACTGGGGTTATTTACAAGGGATTTTGTGTTCTGTACAAAGCCCAGAATTGAGGCTGACTCTATTTGGAGAGTGTTTATTTGGTGGATTTTATTTGGTGTTCTGTACAAAGCCCAGAATTGAGGCTGACTCTAACTAGGGAAAATATTATTTTCTGCCTTGTATGAAGCCCAAGGTTGTGGCAGACTCTTAAATAAACTGAGTATGGATGACTCTATGGGGAAAAGATCCTAGATGTTAGGAATCTTTGACACAGAAAATATGGTTTATCTGCCTTGTATGAAGCCCAAGGTTGTGGCTACTGTTTTTTGAAGGACTCAATGGGGAGACTCTATAACTGCCTTGTACAATGCCCAAGGTTGAGGCTGACTATTAATAGGGGAATTTATTTGATTTGGTGCCTTTTATGAAGCCCAAGGTTGAGGCTAACTGTTTTTGTTGGGTTTTGACTCTACTGGAGAGTTTATGTATTAAAAGACTGATTTTTGGAAGCTAACCCTTTCCTGGGATTTTTGACTCAGCTGGTGAGTTTGTCTTTTGAAGAGAATGATTTTTTGGAAGCTAACCCTTTCCAGGGATTTTATTCTGCTGGAGAATTTGTCTTTTGAAATGAATGATTTTTGGAAGCTAACCCTTTCCAAGGATTTTTGACTCAATTTATTGACTGAAGTTGGAGGCTAACCCTTTCCAGGGGATTTGACCTTTTTTAAACAGATTTTGGAGGCTAACCCTTTCCAGGGGATTTTGTTAAAATGAAGGAATTAATGGAGGCTGACCCTTTCCAGGGATTTTAAATGATGGCAGAAAGATTATCTAATTGAGACTTCTTGTTTAAAGCCCAAGATGAAGGCTGACACTTACTGAGGATAAACAAGTATGGATCCTAGACTCTGCTAAGGAAGATTAATAAAGATAAGGGTGACAGAGACTGTCCATGTCTCTCATTCCAAAAGGTGTACTCAATATAAAATTGAGGCAATCTTAGCTTGTTTAAAGTCTGGTTTAAATTGGAAGAAACTCACCAGGGTATGTTAGAAGGTGACTAAAGACCTGTTCCTATGTTTATAAGAAACCTGATGGGTCCTTGTATACAAGCTCAAGAGGAAGCTGGAAATGCTTTTAAGAAGCCTGTGAGTCCTTGTACAAAGCCCAAGAGGAGGCTAATCGAGGGTCATCGAGGGTCCTTGTTATAGCACAAGAGAAAGCTATGTGGTTTTGAACTTATTTTGGCTCTAAGCAAATGGGTAAGAGGTTTCACCGGGAATAATTCCTCTTGGGTGGATGTGTCCTATTTTTTTTGGATTCTAAGGTTTTTGCCAAGATGTTTCACCGGGAATAATTCATCTTGGGGGTTTGAACTACAGATCTCTAATTAGGAAAGAGCCTTCACCGGGAAGACATTTTCAATCCTAGGCCATATTCCTATAATATATATATATATATATATATAGTTTAACTGTCCTAGGGTTTACACTCAAACGTAGTCCTAAACAAATATATATACAGTTTATATTTGATAGTAATTTAAACAAAGACTGTAAATTGAAAGCTTGTAAAGCCTAACCTGGATGGAGTGGAGGCCTTTGAAGAAGTATATACAATGCCTCACCAACAGTTAATGGATAACAGTTGAATATATATATGATAAACAGTTAATGGTTTTTGAAAACAGAAGAAGTGAAGATGGACATAAGTCACATAGGTATCTGAAGAGTTTCACCGGGAATAATGCCCTTCAAATACCAGAAGAATGTTTTGAAAACAGAAAGAAGTTTTTGAAAATACAGTTTTGAAAATTGACAAAAGTCAACTTAATTAAAGTACAGACAAAGTCTATACCCAATTAAGACCTAAATAATTAGGGTTTTTTTTAATACTAAAACACTTACGAAATATTAGGTTTTGAAGTCTTAATAAAACATATATTAAAATATATTTTAAAACACTCAAAATAATACTATTTTTTAGCCTAATAAAAATATATAAAATAAATAATATTTTTTGTGACTTTTTTGATTATTTATAAAATATATATATTAATCAATAAGTGTATGAAAAATGAAGTAAAAATGAGTTAATTTGATAGGTTAATTAATTGTGTAAAGTTGTGAGAAAAAATGAAGGAAATTAGCGGTAAAAAATTGGTTTTGGCCCTAGGGAGGTTCGAACACACGCCCTCATGATCACACCACAAACAATGACCAACTGAGCTGCGCGCGCAGCTTGTCAACCATACACATTCATTTCATTATATTTTCAAATAGCCTATGAAATTCAAATTTCGCGCGCACCATGGTCGTCTTCTTCCTTGAGCTTCAGATTTTTCAAAATTCTAACTCTCTGGTTTCTCAACCAAATGGTGTGATGTAAACATCAATCTTGCTCCAAATTTCCTCACGAGTTCAAATATGTAACTAACATTTATTTATATTAGCTATAACTATCTAATTTCTCAGAGAACTCTAAGAACACATGAACCCTAAATTTGAAATTAAATGACAAACAAGATGAATAAATGAATGATGATAGAGGGTTTTCAATCCTCTGATGATGCTGAGCAAGATAGAATCGAGTTTTATCACAAATGGTACTTAAATTAAAGAGGTGGAGTTCAAGAACTTACCTCTGAAACTGAAGGTCGTGTGTGTGATGGAGGACTTCTGGGCTTGTGTGAATGATCCTAAAAGCTTCCTTGGGACTCAGTGATGCTAACTGGATTTTTATTGTGGCCTGAATCCTTCTGAATTGCTCTACTCGACTCCCTCGATTTGAGCTTCAAGTGAACATGGAGGATGATGAATCTGCAGTTACAGATGAGCTGCGACCATCTGGAAAGCTCCACTACCTCCTATGGAACGTGTCTGGATGATTGGCTTTGCTTGGAACCTCCTGAATTGCTCTGTGGACCTCCAACTGCAACAGCTCCAAAGTGAAAGCAACAATGGTGTTCCTCCACTTACAGAAGTGATCCAGGTGCTTGGATCACCTCAAATGGACCCCCTTGAGATGTTAGAGTGCTTACTTTCCAAAGAGAAGCTCTGGTTTGAAGAAAACGATTCTTCTTGCCAAAGAACTTTGTCAAACCATAAGCAAGAGGAAAGAAAGAGAAAGCAAGGAATATGGTTGCTTTGGTGTGTTTTCTGAATGAGAAAGAGCCCTCTATTTATAGGCAAATGGTTCAGTACTGATTGAGAGAGTGAGCTTGCTTAGTGAAGTGAGTTTGGTTTCTTAGCCATGAAGAAATTTCAAAGAATATCCAAGTGTGATCATTGCATTTTCGAGCCAGCTCCCCATCCATTGATCCTATCTGATCTTAGGGAACATTTCTAGTGCAGAGTGAGCTCTAATTGGTTGGTGAGAAGATTCCTTGGGTGATTCATCAATTTGCCATAAATTCCCAAATGTAATCATTACATAATCACATGTTCTTGTTTTAGGAATCTTCCTCAATTCTCATGGCATGGTGAAAATGAATGCATGGCATGTTTTCAGATGTGTTATGGGTCGTGTAGCATCCATAATTGAGGTCATGTGCACAAAAATTGCAAAGTTCAAAAATGATGCATGACCTATAATTTTACTTCATGAGGCCAACTTTGAACAAGCATAACTCCTAGCTCAAAATGAATTTGGAGAAGGTTGAACACAATTTGGAAAGCCCTAAACATCTAATTCAAATCATTAGTTTGGAGTTTCTTCAGAATCATTTGGGAAATTTATGAAAAATGAGTCTAAAGTTGGATGAAAACTAGGTTAAAAACACTTAGAAAAATTTCTAAGTTTTTATAACCTAAAGCTTGAAAATTCCAAATCTCTTAAATGATTGATTTCTTGAAAAAAGTTGCTTGTAAGATGTTGTTTTATTTTGCAAGATCTACAACTTTCATGTTGGAAGTTTTTTGAGTTGTGTAGGTGAAATTTTGAGTTCCCACAATGCCCTCAAAAACCCTAATTCCCGACTTTTTGCTCCTTGATGATTCTTCATGAATTTCTTTGGTCAAATGACTTTAATATCCATATATTGATGATATTGATCTTTGAAAGTCATGGTTTGACCAAAAATCTTAAAAGTCAAAGGTGATCCCATACAGTTGACTTTTTCCAGATAAAGTGAGATTTTGGACTTTTGTGTGGAATCAAGATCTTTTCCTCAAATGAATGATGTAAATGGGTTGTATTGAGGTAGTAGAGGTTCTTGAATCATGTCTTGAGTTTTGGATCCATGCCCTGATTAAAAGTCAACTATCCAGATGAATTAGGTCAAAAACCCTAATTGTCGACCAGATGAAATTGATGACTATGGATCTTGAATTGGAGTGTAATGTCCAATGGATCTTGTTATATGGATCATTTGAAGATGATTGAAGCCTTTAACAGATGTCCTGGAGCTTATTGAGATTTCCCAAAGGTGATCCCTGATTTCAGTCCCTGATGGGCTCAAAACCCTAGATTGGTAGTCTTAGTGACCTTGAGCTCAGATGATTGGATGTCTAATCAATCATGAAGCTTTTTGTATCCCATGATTGTGTTGTAGATCAATCCCTTCATTGATTGATCCTTTGCCTGAGTCTTTCTTGTCTTTGAACATCCTCGATTAAATGCCAGATGAGAAAGTGACTGCTCTAGGCATTTGTTTTGACCTGATGAAAAGCCTGAAGATGTGTAATCTCAGGGGGGTCAAAATTTGGGGTATGACAGGTTGGTCCAGAAACGCGCGCAGGGAGACTTTCAAATCTGGCAATCCAGCGCGTTAAGACGTACGTCCTTTGTATGCTCCCTCGCCCTCCCAGCCATTGGATACAATCTCAAGTCAATCCAATGCTCCAGGAAGCGCAGATCCACCATGTTCCTCATGCGCTGTACCACACCTGATAAAAAGTTAAGTTTTTTATAATTTTTTTTATTTTTAATTACATAGCCTCTTTTTTTTATATATTAATATATATATATATATATATATATATATATATATATATATATATATATATATATATATATATATATATATATATATATATATATATATATATATATATATATATATATATATATATATATATATATATATATATATATATATATATATATATATATATATATATATATATATATATATATATATATATATATATATATATATATATATATATATATATATATATATATATATATATATATATATATATATTGTTTTAAATCTTTTTCTTTAAAAAATAAAAAACTATTATATGTTTTATTTTCAAAACTTTTTCATATAATTAATAATTTATTTATTTTATTTATTTTCTTTTCTTTTAATATATATTTTATTTTATTAAACTTCATATGTATATATTATTTAAATTATCCTTTTTATTTTATTCTTATTTACTTACTTATTTATATATTATATTTATTTCATTTAAAAACATTTTAATTATATATTTATTTATTTTCTTTTATTTAATTTATATTTATTTACTTATATTTCCAAAAATTCATATTTATCTTATTTTTATTCTAAAAAAATTCATAAAAAATATCTGTGTGTCTGATTTTACTTTCTCTTCTCGATTTAATTAATTAGGTCGCAAGACCAATAATTAATTAAATAATTTATGTTATTTTATTCAATTCCTACCCTAATTAGGGTTTACGACGAACATTCCATACACTGAAAATAGTCCTTTTTTTTTCTCTCTGTGCCTTTTTCAGGGTTACTCTTCAAATACATTCCGACTATGCGCCTGATCAAGATCCGAAGCTAAGTATTCAATTTAATTATTATTATTTTAAAGTCTATTTTGTTTCCTTTTAATTAGGGTTTGCCTTTAAATAAATCTTGCCTACATTCACTTTTCCGCCTTTGCTTTGCCATTTTTCAGGGTTAACCCCGAGGCTTCCTCCGACTGCCAACCATACCAGATCAAATCAAAAGCTAAGTGTTCTTTTCTATTTTAAATATTTGTTTATTTTATTTTATTTTATTTATTAAATTAGGGTTAACCCTAATTGACATTAGGACTGATAACGCACTCACCCTACTTTTGCTTGCTATTTTCCCCACTTTTTCAGGGTTTGTCAATTACCAAAGCTTCGAATAGTCGGTAACCCTAAACCCTGATCTCAATTATTACTTGTTTCAAACCTATTGCTCCGTTTATCCCGCTGGTTTCAATTTCCCTTTCCCCCGCTGGTTTCAGTTTCCCTTTCCTCATTATTGCTTTAATTGTTAATATTAATTGTTGTGGTTAGTAATTCTAGGGAGTGCAAGCTTGTAATTAACCTAGAATAACTAATTATAAGATAAATATTTGAATCAAATCACGTGATTGTTGCACCCACACACACTTTTGGGGTAACCTCTTTGCTGCCTGTTGCCTTGTTGCCTTGTGTATTTTTTGCAGAATGGCCATGTCCCTCGAATACGAGGATACCTCAGCCATGCTGCCTCGATAAATATAAAGGTCATAAGACCCCAATGATGGTGCCTTCGATACACTAATATGACCTCGACCCTCAGAAGTTGCCTACGAAAAGGATGAGGTATCCTCTGGCTGCCTACGAAAGGCTATTCTGATCCTTCCCTTAGACTACCTGCCTCCCTATGGCATGGGACACTCTTATGGCGAACGACATTGCGACGACCCTTCAACCTCCAAATGAAAGGCTTTTTGCCCTCTTATGGCATGGATAGACCCTTTCACCCTGAAAGGCTAAAAGAACATTTTTCATCTAACCAGGTAATTGCCCCTAATTGCTTTGCCTCGCTCTAAAAACTTTTTTCATATTCTTTCTCATAAACCTTCAAATGGCTACGCTCATTTACGAGCTAAAGTCCACTTTCTTTTCTTCTACATTTCTGAAATCAAAGAGCAAAGCAATTAAGAGCCCATGGAAAACCATGGATGCAAATGGTGCCTTACACCTTCCCTTTGCATAAATTACCCCCCGAACCCGTTTTCTTTTAAAAAGGTTTTTTCTGTTTCTTTTAGCCTTTCTGAATATTTGGATAAAATAAAAGTCGGTGGCGACTCATGCTTAACCGCGACATTTCGATATAAAAGTCAGTTCACCGTATTACAAAGTGGATATACCAGATTTACTTAAGTTTGGTGATGAAGGCCCTTTGGATGACGATGTCTACAATAGCACAATGATTATCAAATGTGGACAGTCTGCAATAGGACTTGTTTTTGAAAGGATTTACATTTTCCCGGAAGCTTGCAAGGCTGCATTTGCCAGCATATGTAGACCATTAATTGGATTGGATGCTTGTTTCTTGAAAGGTGAACATGGTGGTCAGCGTATATCAGTTATATGCAAGGAAGGAAACAACCAGATAATGCATATTGCATATGCTGTGGTTGAATCTGAAACAAGGGATTCTTGGAAGTGGTTTGTTGACCTACTGTTGGAAGATCTTAACCAAATTATCCCTAGACAATATGCATTTGTTTCTGACCAGCAAAAGGTATGTATTTAACTATGTATAATATGGCTATTGATTTTTTGGTTTGTATAATATGGCAGGGACTTGTGGAAGTGATTAAAGGACTTGGTGAGAATGTGGAACACAGGTTGTGTGTCAAACATCCATATGGAAGAAGAGATTCCCATGAGCACACATGAAGGAACTGTTGTGGAAAGCTGCTAGAGCTACTACTGTGCCAGAGTGGAACCATGCAATGTAGAAAATGAAAGACATAAATGAAGATGCATACAATTAAATTTCCAAGGTCCAAACTGCACAATGGACTATATCAACATTTAGCACTAACACAACATGTAATTTGCAGGTCAACAACGTGTGTGAGGCTTTCAATAGGGCAATACTCAGCATAAGGGAGAAACCAATAGGTCAACAAACGTAGAAAATCAAAATGCCTTGCAACTTATGCTCACATTGTGCTGCCATCAAGTGGACCAAGACTGTGGCCAGTCACAAATACTGAACACATGCATCTACCAGTCATGAGAAGGGCACCAGGAAGGCCCGATAAGTTAAGGAACAAGACCAATGATGAGCTAAAAAATGATGGTGTGATACCAAGGCAGTTGAAGATAGTAAAATGCATACATTGTGGCAAGTATGGGCATAACAGTAGGACATGTGTAAAGGAAAAAGTGATGCTAACAGGCAGATTCCAAAGGGAGGAAACAAGCAGATTCCAAAGAAGCAGAAGGCAAATGATGTTGAAGTTAATGCTCAAGGATTACAAGCTACACAGACATAACCATCTCAACAGTAGATTAGACTTAAGTTACTTTTTGTTTTGTGTGGATGCAATTTATATGTTAGTTGTGTTGTGAATGTATGTTATGCTCCACAAACAAATGTTTTTTTTGTTTGGATATAATGATGGTACATTTGCTTGTTTATGTAATGACTATTTTGGATATGTAATGAAAATTATATTATGCTATAATGTTAGGCTTTTATGCTTCAATGTATTGGCAATTGGTTCAACACAATTAAGTGATTCAATGTTACAGTGACAATAAAACATCAATGTAGTTTAACAACTTTCGTTTTCATTCAAACAAGAATAGGTACACCATAACATACAAAACATCTCCACATAACGCCTAACAACAACTAAACATGACATCTAAACAACAACTAAAAACCTAAACATATTCAGCCTCAAGAAATAACAACTAAACATCACATCCTTCTATTATTCAAGCTAACAAAGCACATCAATCATATTATGACCATAATAGATGCAACAAACAATCCTTGCCAAAAATTTAGCTTCTTCCTCAAATCCTCATCTTGTTTCAACTTTATATTGTCATTGTGCTTAAGTTCATCAATTCTCTTCATTAGTGACAAAATAACCTCCTTTGAATGAACAAACATTTCCTCCTCGTACCAACTGAAGAAATTGCATCTCTTTCTTCCGTGCAACTGCATTGACAAACAAGGTTAGCATTCTTTAACCTTGTCTCATATTCTATGCAACAAATTCAAACACAAATAGAACGTCACTTACCTTAAATAACCCACACCCATTAAACCTACTCCCAAGATTCCCAGTCGTCCACGAAGTAGTGAGAGGTGAATCATGGTCACGGAAGCAACAAACCTCTCTTCTTCGTGACGCGCAGCTAGAGGTCGACATGTAATTCGCTTATGGCATTGATGAAGATGGACAAAACGATAAAGACGAAGAGATTGGAGAAACAGCGAGAACGACTATGGAGTGAAACGCATAGATTAGAGAAAAATAGTGAAAACGAAGATGAGTATGCTATGAAGATGAGTATGCTATGGAAGCTTGCAAGGGGAACGAGAAAATGAATTCGAGAAAATGAATTAGTGATTTGACCTTTTAATCTTTTTAATTTTTTCCAGAAATTTTACTAATAATGAAAATGGATTTAAATTGTGAAAATCCATGTAAGTCATGCCACATAGTTAAAAAATTGCAAAAGTACATAAATCTACTTAATCTAAATTCAAGGTCGTCATGATGACAATCTTGAATACAACCCTAACTCTAATGCTTATGTGACATGATTTTAGAATTTTCAATTTTTATATACCACATTATTTTTTCTAACAATATTATCAAACCATCTTTCTAACCACTATTTTTTAAACAATATTATAAAACCATCATTCTAGCAATAACATCAAATATAGTAACAATATGATAATATTAATAGACAGTTATTACTTTATTACTAATCCTTCAATGAATATATATTTTTTAATAAATTTATAAAATATATATTCATAGAAATGGAAATAAAAATATAAATAAAATATAAATTTTAAATTTTGATCTTTTAATACTATTATGAATTTTGCTAGATAATTTTTTTACATTAAGAAATTGAAAACTTGAAAACTAAAAGAAATATTTTTCCATTTTCCTAATATCTTTATAATAATATATACTCATAGAAATAGAAATAAAAATAAAATATAAATTTTGAAATTTTACTATTTCTTTGTACATTATTATTTACTAAATTTGTAATTTTTTATGCTAAATTAAGATTCTAGATATTTATAAAAATATATACTCAAAGAAATAAAAATAAAATTTAAATTTAAATTTTCAAAATTTTACTATTTCAAATGCTAAAAAACAGGATAACCGGCAACATATGACCGGGGCTTATTTGAATAAAAATGTAAATAGGTATATGGAGATCCAAGAGAATAGATGCTTATTAATGGGGCAAATATTGTTTTCGCTAGCCACCTCAATCTAATTATGCGGATGCATATTAATGATTAAAAATTGAAATATTAACAACGTAAATAATTTTGTTTAAGAAAATAAATTAATAAGAACAACTTAAACACGAGAAGAGGAAAACCAATTTATTTTTTTGGACTAGAGAAAAACTAAAAAAAACTTAATATAAAAAATGCATATAATCAAAAGTTCCAACCAAAGAAATTAAATTAAAAAAACATAGATTAAACCAACATATATTAAGATAATAGTCAACATCTTTTTTTCTTTACTTTTAATCACTCCTGACAAGAGTATGATATAGGTTGAAACTCTTGTCATGAGTGATTAAAAGTAAAAAAAAAAAGATGTTGACTATTATCTTAATATATGTTGGTTTAATCTATGTTTTTTTAATTTAATTTCCTTTGGTTGGAAGTTTTGATTATATGCATTTTTTATATTTAAGTTTTTTTTTAGTTTTTCTCTACTCCAAAAAAATAAATTGGTTTTCCTCTTCTCGTGTTTAAGTTGTTCTTATTAATTTATTTTCTTAAACAAAATTATTTACATAAAGTTGTTAATATTTCAATTTTTAATCATTAATATGCATCAGCATAATTAGATTGAGGTGGCTAGCGAAAACAATATTTGCCCCATTAATAAGCATCTATTCTCTTGGATCTCCATATACCTATTTACATTTTTATTCAAATAAGCCCCGGTCATATGTTGCCGGTTGTCCTGTTTTTTAGCAACATACCTCCCTTTTCCAAAAGCTCCTTCACGGCTTCATTTTTTTTACTTCCAGATCCATGACCCAATTGATACTTACCGTAGTTACGGAGATCGCGAGTGGAGGATATGTCAGCGGCCGTCGGAGGGGTGGTTCAGTGATGTCGCAAGGGGGTCGGATCGGAGACGTCGGTGCTTCGGTTGTGTATGTTTCCGGAGTTTTGCGTGGCCGGCGGTTGAGGTGTTGGCTGTGATTTCTAGACCCGGATCCTGTACACAAGTAACTGTACACAAGTAACAGAGCAACATATGAATTGATATTGGAATAAAACATAAACATTATTCACCTTAGAGTTGTTCCTTTCAAAGTGACTACACTATTTTAAACAATTTTTTAACAAAAGATAATCTTCTCATGTTGTGTGCCACAAAGCTAAGAGTGAAAATATTTTTATTTGAACTTAGTAGTGTGTTACTGTAAGTGAGAATTGGAAAATAAGGGTTGGAGTTTGTGTGTTTGTACGTGAATAGTGATTGTTGTCCTCAAAAGTGTGACATTTAGAACCTATTTATACTATAATATTAGGTTAAATAAAAGGAAAAATAATATTAGTATTAACCAATAATCAATCAAATAATATCATGATTTTCTTAATGAACAAGCTGACACTATTTGGACCAATCAAAGGTTAGCATGACACAATATGACCAATAAAAAACAACTATCACAAACATGGAATAGATTTAATTCTTTTTTGGGATTTTTGGACTCTTTTTGATAAAACATGCATAAATTGAATTAAAAATTATTATTTAAAAAAAACCTAAAATTAAAAACGAAAATTAAATATTAAAATTATAAAAATATCTTTTTTTTTATTTTTGGATATAAAATGAAAATATAATTAAAACTAAAGTTATAAGAAAAAAAAAGTTAGAAGTGATATTCGAATCCGGGACCCTGTACTTGCAAACCCTACTTCCTTACCAATTGTGTTGTATTATGTATTCAAAATAAAAAGCCAATTGAAAGTGTATGAAGCATCGGTTAGTATTTTGCTATTTATTAAAATATAAATAATTTAGGCAAAATACTCTTTTTAGTCCCGTATGTTATCCTCGGGGTTCATTTTGGTCTCTTTATTTTAAAAAGTTTCATATTGGTCCCTTAACTCTTCAAAAGGTGTCATTTTAGTCCTTTTTGTCATATTAGCGACCGATTTAGCGACCAATTTTTTAGTTTTTTCGTCGCTAATATGACAAAAAGGACTAAAATGACACCTTTTGAAAAGTTATGAGACCAATATGAAACTTTTTAAAATTAAGGGACCAAAACGAACCCCGAAGATAACATACGGGGCCAAAAAGAGTATTTTGCCAATAATTTAAGAGTAAACTATTATATTTTAAAATAGACTTTAAATCAAACATTTATAAAATTCAGGATGTCAATGTAAATGGACCCAAGATTTTTATAAAACTCAATTTTTGAAATTGTTTTGAATTTTTGAAATGTGTGGGCAAATTTTGGGGTATGACACCTACACTTGCCAAGATCAGAGATTGAGAAGGTTTGGATTAGTAAGAAAAAATATTCTGGATTACCCCTTGATTTCCTTTATGAAAAAGCGGAGATTTTTGCTAAAGCTTCAAGTATGGATGCTTTGGAAGCTGTTTTGTCTCTTTTGATTTATGGACAAGTCCTATTCTTTCATTATGACAAAATTGTGGATGTGGCTGCTATCAAGATATTTCTCAGTAAGAATTCCGTTCCTACTTTACTTGGTGATTTGTTACATTCTATTCACTTCCGAGTATCGAAAAGGAAAGGTTGTGTCCTTGGATGTGCTCCGCTATTGCATAAGTGGTTTATTTTGCACTTACCTCTCTCCGTAAGAAAGAATGAAGAAGGTTTAACTTGGGCTCAAAGAATTATGAAGCTTTCTTTTGACGACGTCACTTGGTACCAAAAGGAGTTTGAAAGAACTTTGCTATTTGAAAGTTGTGGAGAATTCCCTAATATACCTCTTCTTGGTGTTCGTGGAGGAATAACTTATAATCCTATTCTAGCTCGACATCAGTTTGGTTTTGCTTTGAAGGATAAGCCACGTTCCTTGTATCTCAGTTCAGAATATTTCAGCTATGATTCAGATAAATCAAAGAAAAGAGATCTTTTCATCAAAGCTTGGTCGAAAGTAAAGAAAGTTGGTGCAAAAGATATAGGAAGGAGAAACTACATGCCATGGGACCCGTACTTCCAATGGATTTATGATCGAGTTATGGAGTTTGGGATGCCTTACCCTTCTGATACGCCCATAGTACCAAGGGTAGCTCCTCCTGTTGTCCCAGTTGCATTTGAGCCATATATTCCTGCTCCAAATGAAGATCTTGTTGCAACCGTTAACCAACTAAAGAGGGAAAGGGATGACTTTGAGAGACGCTTGCTAAAAGCTGAAGCTGAAAAAGAGGTGATGACACAAGATGCTAAAGAGCGAGAGACTTTGCTTGATTACTTTTCTCGTAAATGGAAGATTGAAGATTTTGTTTCCCCGGATCAGATTAACTCATGGGAAAATGAAATTTCAAGGCTTGTTCAAGAAAGAGAAGAAATGATCAAGGCGCACAAAGAAGAAGTTAGAGTTCTAAAAAGGAGGCGTCGTCAAGAGGACAAGATTACCGGAGTTTAGACTTTTATTATTTTATTTATTATTATTTATTTCTTTTCGTTTTAATGTAACCAAAAGATTATAACTCTAAGTTCGTGATTTATTTAATAATAATATTTTTTCTTCCTTTTGTTTTCAATATGTGTTAAAATCGTCCCAATTCTTTGAAAATATTGCATACGCATAAACATATCATTCATAAACATCGCATCACAGGTTTTATAAAAACAAATGCCTCATCTTTCTGCTGTTTATTTCAGTAAGAAAGATGGATCTCGAACAGTCTGTCAAGAATCTCCAAGATCAGAACGCTGAATTTCAAGCCTTGATCCTCAACTTGTCCAAGGGGCAAGATGAACTGAAAGCTCTCCTGACTAAGAAGACGAAGGCTAAGAAACCCAAATGAGTGATCAACATGGGAAGAAGGTTCAAAGGTCGTCCTAAGAAGGTTGAAGAAGCTGAAATTCCTAAGGATGAGGAAGAAGAAGAGCATGATGGCGACGCTGAAAGTAATGTGGGCTCTGATGGTCAAGGTGAAGAAGAAGAAGAGTATCCTCAAGACGAGGATGAATCTGATGAGAAGTATAGGCTATTAGAAGAGCGTCTGAGAAGCGTGGAAATTCAGAAGGTACCTGGGATGGATTTTGAGGAGCTGGGACACATTCCTGGGGTCGTTATTCCTCCCAAATTCAAAACTCCCGTCTTTGCTAAGTATGATGGAGTCTCCTGTCCCAAGATGCACTTGAGGTCTTATGTAAGGAAGATTCAGCCTCACACCGCTGATAAGAAGCTATGGATCCACTTCTTCCAAGAGAGCTTATCCAGAACTCAACTCAAATGGTACTATCAACTAGAAAGTGCTAACATCCGTACCTGGGAAGATCTGATGGTTGCCTTTTACCAATAATATCAATACAATTCCGATCTTGCACCAACTCGCATGCAACTATAAAGCATGACTATGGGACCTAAGGAAAGTTTCAAAGAATATGCGCAAAAGTGGAGAGATCTAGCTGGAAGAGTCCAACCTTCTTTGACTGATAGGGAGTTGGTGGACATGTTCATGGGCACGCTAACTGGGCCGTTCTATAGTCACTTGCTGGGTAGTTCTTCGTCTGGTTTCACTGATCTTATATTGACTGGAGAACGTGTTGAGAATGGTATTCGAAGTGGGAAGATTCAAGTGGGTGCATCTTCTGGTACTGCAAGGAAACCCTATCATGGAAGAAATGAGTCTAATGCTGTTCATAGTCAGAGGGGCCGTGGTAAGAATGATCAGAATCAGTCTGTTGGCGCCGTCCTCATCTCTACTCCAACATCTCAACAAGCTTCTAGACAAGAGTATCAACGCAAGACTGATAGACCAAGGCGACGATTCACCCCGATCAACATGCCTTTGTCTCAAGTCCTACAACATCTATTGAAGGCTAAACTGGTCACACTGAAGGATCCTCCGAAGTTTGTCAACATTGTGAGTCCAACTTATGATCCCAAAGCTACATGTGCTTATCATTCCAACGCTACTGGGCACAATGCAGATAATTGTTGGGCCCTGAAAAACAAAGTTCAAGATATGATAGAAGCTGGCGAAATCGAGTTCGACGCTCCAGAGACTCCTAACGTCATTACTGCTCCCATGCCGAAACACGACAAGACTGTTAATGCAATCATGGACACAATCCATGTCTATGATGTGAGAGATCTGTCAACACCTCTCCCTGACATCAAGAGAAAGCTGCTGCAAGCTGGTTTATTTCCAGGTTGCGACCCAGGTTGTTATTACTGTGCGTCCCTACCTAACGGTTGTGAGAACCTGAAAAGAGGTATCCAAGGCTGGATGGATCGTGGCACCATCAGATTTGAGAAGACTCCTTCTGTTGAGGATTTGTGCGAAGGTTTCTCCCGTGGCTTGAAGTTTGAAGATGTGTCCGTAATCTCCAAAGCTCCGCTAAAAATCCCTACTAAGGCTCCTTTCAAGATTTCTGCTGAACCCCGTGTGGCTCCGATTACTATTACTAAACCTGGTTCGATGCCATATTCTTCTGACAAAGCTATCCCTTGGAACTATGGTGCCGAGGTCTATGTTCAAGGAGTTAAGCAAGAAATCGAAGCTGATAAAGTTTTTGAAGATGCCAATCCTAATGTGGGTAATATTGCTGGTACTAGTAAAGTAACAAGAAATGAAAGGGTGTTTTCTCCAAAGATCTCTCTGAATACTGCTTCACCTGCCGTTATTATTACTCCGAATACTGATGCTCGTGGTAAAAGGTCGTTGCATGAACCTGAGGCTGTCACTGAAAACCCACCATCTGAAGAAACAAATGAGTTCCTGAAGATCATTCGCAAGAGTGATTATGAGATTGTTGAACAAATGGGGCATACTCCTTCCAAGATCTCTATGCTGTCACTTTTGAGTTGTTCTAAGACTCACGCCAAAGCTATGATGAAGTTTCTAGAAGCGGCCCACGTGCCACAAGAGATTTCTGTCAATCAACTCGAGAGTTGCATTGCGAACCTGACAACAGAGAATTACCTTGGGTTTTCTGATGCTGATCTGAGTCCTAGTGGAAAGAACCATAACAAAGCGCTACACATCTCCATTGAATGTGGAGGCACCACTCTGGCCCATGTTCTAGTGGATAATGGTTCATCTCTGAATGTGCTACCCAAGCTGGTATTGGACAAACTCCGACCTGAAGGAGCTACGTTGAAATCTAGTGATGTGATTGTAAAAGCTTTTGATGGATCAATGAGTACTGTACATGGTGAAATCGAGCTCCCAATCAGAGTAGGTTCCCAGACTTTCAACATCGTATTCTATGTGATGGACATTCATCCTGCTTATTCTTGTCTACTGGGGCGTCCTTGGATACATGGGGCAAATGCTGTGACATCAACTCTCTATCAGAAGCTGAAGTACCCAGCGAAAGGCAAGATTGTCACTATTCATGGCGAGGAAGAGTATGTGGTAAGTTTCGTAGATGAAACCAAGTATGTTGAGTTCACTATAGAAGGTTTTGAGAGTCCCCGTCAAGCATTCGAGTTGGTCCCTCAAGTAATTTATGAAACTAAGCATGTCTACACTCCTCCTAAAGTTACTAGGGTTCCTCCTACAATGGCTTCTCTGAAAGACGCTAGGGCTGTGGTAGAAGAAGGTGGTTGCACTATCTGGGGGCAACTTCCTGATATTCCTTACAAGTCCAACAAATGGGGTCTAGGCTGCACTGCTAAGGATCAGAGTGGAGAAAAACATCCTCGTCCTGAAGGTTTGAAGTATCATTTCATCAGCAAAGGAGTCAACGCCATTAGTGAAGATGAATACAACTACAACCTGGACAAATGGGTCTTCCACACATCTGACAAAGGGCTAGACAACTGGAAGACTGAAGACATTGTTTCTATCTCCTATAATCAGGAGTAATTGTCGTTCTTAGTTCTACTTCTGCTTTCTTTTATTTTTCCAATTTTAAATTATGTATTTCAATAAACAATAAACTCTAAAGCCGCGTGTCCCGCGCGAGGCACAATGGTCCATTGTTAGGGCTTGTCATTTCATAAGCATATTTTCATTCAATAAAGCATTGGACGTTTCGTATTCAAATCGTGTGTTTGCTTTTATTTTCTTGCTTTACTTCTATAGCTATTTTTTCTTACACACACCCACATACTGCACTGCAGATTCACATCCACTCTGGATCCTATTGATAACGAATCTGCTATTGCTAAATATGACTTTGAAAATCCGATCTACCAAGCTGAGGACGAAGGTGAGGAAGATTGTGAAGTGCCTAGAGAACTTGCCAGATTACTAGAGCAAGAAGAGAAGACTATACAGCCGCATGAAGAGCCAATCGAGGTTGTGAACATAGGTACTAACGAAGAAAAGAAAGAGATCAAGATAGGGGCTGAATTAGAGGATGTTGTCAAACAGAGATTGATCCAGATGTTACGAGACAACGTTGAGATCTTTGCTTGGTCCTATGAAGATATGCCTGGACTCGATACTGATATTGTGGTTCACCGTCTACCGATCAAAGAAAATAGCCCTCCGGTTAAACAGAAGTTACGAAGAAGCAGACCTGACATGGCTCAAAAGATCAAAGAGGAGGTTGAAAAGCAATTCAATGCTGGTTTCCTAAAAGTTGTGAGTTATCCGCCATGGATCGCCAATATCGTACCCGTGCCTAAGAAAGATGGAAAAGTCAGAATGTGTGTGGACTATAGAGATTTGAATCGAGCAAGCCCTAAAGATGATTTCCCACTACCGCATATTGACATTCTAGTTGATAGTACCGCGCAATGCAAGGTGTTCTCTTTCATGGATGGTTTCTCAGGTTATAATCAGATCAAGATGGCACCCGAAGACATGGAAAACACAACTTTCACTACGCCTTGGGGCACCTTCTGTTACAAGGTCATGCCATTTGGGTTGAAGAACGCTGGGGCAACATACCAACATGCGATGGTGTCATACCCCAAATTTTAACCCCCTGAGATTACACATCTTCAGGCTTTTCATCAGGTCAAAACAAATGCCTAGAGCAGTCACTTTCTCATCTGGCATTTAATCGAGGATGTTCAAAGACAAGAAAGACTCAGGCAAAGGATCAATCAATGAAAGGATTGATCTACAACACAATCATAGGATTCAAAAAGCTTCATGATTGATTAGACATCCAATCATCTGAGCTCAAGGTTACTCAGACTACCAATCTAGGGTTTTGAGCCCATCAGGGACTGAAATCGGGGATCACCTTTGGAAAATCTCAATGAGCTCCAGGACATCTGTTAAAGGCTTCAATCATCTTCAAATGATCCATATAATAAGACCCACTGGACATTACACTCCAATTCAAGATCCACAGTCACCAATTTCATCTGGTCGACAATTAGGGTTTTTGACCTAATTCATTTGGATAGTTGACTTTTGATCAGGGCATGGATCCAAAACTCAAGACATGATTTAAGAATCTCTACTACCTCAACATAACCCATTTACATCACTCATTTGAGAAGAAGATCTTGATTCCACACAAAAGTCCAAAATCTCACTTTATCTAGAAAAAGTCAACTGTATAGGATCACCTTTGACTTTTGAGATTTTTGGTCAAACCATGACTTTTAAAGATCAATATCATCAATATATGATTATTAAAGTCATTTGACCAAAGAAATTCAAGAGAATTCATCAAGGAGCAAAAAGTCGGGAATTAGGGTTTTTGAGGGCATTATGGGAACTCAAACTTTCACCTACACAACTCAAAAAACTTCCAACATGAAAGTTCTAGATTTTGCAAAATAAAACAACATCTTACAATGCAACTTTTTTCAAGAAATCAATCATTTAAGAGATTTGGAATTTTCAAGCTTTAGGTTATAAAAACTTGGAAATTTTTCTAAGTGTTTTTAACCTAGTTTTCATCCAACTTTGGGCTCATTTTTCACAAATTTCCCAAATGATTCTGAAGAAACTCCAACATAATGATTTGAAGTAGATGTTTAGGGCTTTCCAAATTGTGCTCAACCTTCTCCAAATTCATTTTGAGCTAGGAGTTATGCTTGTTCAAAGTTGGCCTCATGAAGTAAAATTATAGGTCATGTATCATTTTTGAACTTTGCAATTTTGTGCACACGACCTCACTTATGGATGCTACACGACCCATAACACATCTGAAAACATGCCATACATCCAATTTCATCATTGCATGAGGATTAGAGAAGATTCCTAAAAACAAGAACATGTGATTATGTAATGATTACATTTGGGAATTTATGGCAAGTTGATGAATCACCCAAGGAATCTTCTCACCAACCAATTAGAGCTCACTCTGCATCAGAAATGTTCCCTAAGATCATATAGGATCAATGGATGGGGAGCTGGCTCGAAAATGCAATGATCACTCTTGGATATTCCTTGAAATTTCTTCATGGCTAAGAAACCAAACTCACTTCACTAAGCAAGCTCACTCTCTCAATCAGTACTGAATCAATTGCCTATAAATAGAGGACTCTTTCTCATTCAGAAAACACACCAAAGCAACCATATTCCTTGCTTTCTCTTTCTCTTCTCATGCTTATGGTTTTTCAAAGTTCTTTGGCAAGAAGAATCGTTTTCTTCAAACCAGAGCTTATCTTTGGAAAGTAAGCATTCTAACATCTTAAGAGGGTTCATTTGAGGTGATCCAAGCACCTGGATCACTTCTGTAAGTGGAGGAACACCATTGTTGCTTTCAATTTGAAGCTGTTGCAGTTGGAGGTCCACAGAGCAATTCAGGAGGTTCCAAGCAAAGCCAATCATGCAGACACGTTCCATAGGAGGTAGTGGAGCTATCTAGATGGTCGCAGCTCATCTGTAACTGCAGATTCATCATCCTCCATGTTCAATTGAAGCTCAAATCGAGGGAGTCGAGTAGCGCAATTCAGAAGGATTCAGGCCACAATAAACATCCAGTTAGCATCACTGAGTCCCAAGGAAGCTTTTAGGATCATTCACACAAGCCCAGAAGTCCTCCATCACACATACGACCTTCAGTTTCAGAGGTAAGTTCTTGAACTCCACCTCTTTAATTTAAGTACTATCAGTGATAAAACTCGATTCTATCTTGCTCAGCATCATCAGAGGATTGAAAACCCTCTATCATCATTCATTTATTCATCTTGCTTGTCATTTAATTTTAAATTTAGGGTTCATATGTTCTTCGTGTTTTATGAGAAATTAGATAGTTGTAGTTAATATAAATAGATATTAGTTACATATCTGGATTCGTGAGCAAATTTGGAGCAAGATTGATGTTTACATCATGCAATTTGGTTGAGAAACCAGAGAGTTAGGAAATTCAAATTTCTTGAACTCAAGGAAGAAGACGACCATGGTGCGCGTGAAATTTGAATTTCATAGGCTGTTTGAAAATATAATGAAATGAATGTGTCTGGTTGACAAGCTGCGCGTGCAGCTCAGTTGGTTATTGTTTTGTGATATGATCATGAGGGCGTGTGTTCGAACCTCCCTAGGGCCAAAACCAATTTTTTACCACTTTTCTTCTTCAATTTCTTCACAACTTTAATCAAATATTTCACCTATTAAACTAAATCATTTTCAATTCATTTTTCACACACTTGTTAATTAATATATATATTTTATGAATAATCAAAAAAATCACAAAAATATTATTTATTTTATATATTTTTATTAGGTTAAAAATAGTATTATTTTAAGTGTTTTAAAATATATTTTAATATATGTTTTATTAAAATTTCAAAACCTAATATTTCATAAATGTTTTAGTATTAAAAACCCTAATTATTTAGGTCTTAATTAGGTATATTTTTTATCTGTACTTTAATTAAGTTGACTTTTGTCAATTTTCAAAACTGTATTTTCAAAATCTTCTCTCTGTTTTCAAAACATTCTTCTGGTATTTGAAGGGCATTATTCCCGGTGAAACTCTTCAGATACCTATGTGACCTATGTCCATCTTCACTTCTTCTGTTTTCAAAAACCATTAACTGTTTATACTATATATTCAACTGTTATCCACCAATTACTGTTGAGGCTCTGTACATACTTTTTCAGAGGCCTCCACTCCATCCAGGTTAGGCTTTACAAGCTTTCAATTTACAGTTTTTATTTAAATTACTGTCAAATATAAACTGTGCATATATTAGTTTAGAACTACGTTTGAGTGTAAACCCTAGGACAGTTAAACTATATATATATATATATATATATATATATATATATATATATATATATATATATATATATATATATATATATATATATATATATATTAGGAATATGGCCTAGGATTGAGAATGTCTTCCCGGTGAAGGCTCTTTCCTAATTAGAGATCTGTAGTTCAAAACCCCCAAGATGAATTATTCCCGGTGAAACATCTTGGCAAAAACCTTAGAATCCAAAAAAATAGGACACATCCACCCAAGAGGAATTATTCCCGGTGAAACCTCTTACCCATTTGCTTAGAGCCAAAATAAGTTCAAAACCACATAGCTTTCTCTTGTGCTATAACAAGGACCCTCGATTAGCCTCCTCTAGGGCTTTGTACAAGGACCCACAGGCTTCTTAAAAGCATTTCCAGCTTCCTCTTGAGCTTGTATACAAGGACCCATCAGGTTTCTTATAAACATAGGAACAGGTCTTTAGTCACCTTTTAACATACCCTGGTGAGTCTCTTCCAATTTAAACCAGACTTTAAACAAGCTAAGTTTGTCTTAATCTCACATTGAGCACACCTTTTGGAATGAGAGGCATGGACAGTCTCTGTCACCCTTATCTTCATTAATCTTCCTTAGCAGAGTCTAGGATCCATACTTGTTTATCCTCAGTAAGTGTCAGCCTTCATCTTGGGCTTTAAACAAGAAGTCTCAATTAGATAATGTTTCTGCCATCATTCAAAAACCCCTGGAAAGGGTCAGCCTCCATTAATTCCTTCATTTTAACAAAAATCCCTGGAAAGGGTTAGCCTCCTAAATCACTCCTTTAAATCCAAATCCCCTGGAAAGGGTTAGCCTCCAACTTCAGTCAATAAATTGAGTCAAAATCCCTGGAAAGGGTTAGCTTCCAAAGAAATCATTTCTTTTCAAAAGACAAATTCTCTAGCAGAATAAAACCCCTGGAAAGGGTTAGCTTCCAAAAACCTCATTCTTAAAAAAGATAAACTCACCAGCTGAGTCAAAATCCCTGGAAAGGGTTAGCTTCCTGAAAACAGTCTTTTAATAAATAAATCCTTCAGTAGAGTCAAAACCCAACAAAAACAGTTAGCCTCAACCTTGGGCTTCATACAAGGCACCAAAACAAATAAATTCCCCTGTTAATAGTCAGCCTCAACCTTGGGCATTGTACAAGGGAGAAAATAGAGTCTCCCCATTGAGTCCTTCAAAAAACAGTAGCCACAACCTTGGGCTTTGTACAAGGCAGATAAACCATATTTCACGTGTCAAAGATTCCTAACATCTAGGATCTTTCCCCATTAGAGTCATTCATACTCAGTTAGCCACAACCTTGGGCTTTGTACAAGGCAGAAAATAATGTTTTCCCTAGCTAGAGTCAGCCTCAATTCTGGGCTTTGTACAGAACACAAAAATTCCTTGTAATTAATCCCCAGTGGAGTTATCTCCCAGAGTCAATAAATAAATAATTAATCAATCAAAAAGCCTCAAGCTTGGGCCTCATACAAGCCAGCTAAAAAATCAAATCTTTTATACAGTAGATAGACATAGCTTATCTCTATAGAGAGATATTTTTACTACTCTACCACATTCAAACAAACAAACATTTCAAACATTTCAATTTCAATTTCAATTTCAATCAAGTCTCCCATTTAGGATTTTGAAAGGCATGAGCTGGCAGTAAAACCCAGACATGTGGTAACTTTCCCTAATTTGGATGAGCATCTTTCTTTCATTTAAGAGGCATCTGACTGGCATACTTGCACACACACAAGTAAGGTCCCCCTCTTGAATGAAATGAATCCAGTTATTCTGTCACTCTTTTAAATGTTTGTGGTAGAATAGTACAAATACCTCTTCAAGCAAGGCACCAAAAATCATTAATAATTAATTAGTTCCCCGAACTACATTAAGCTCTGACTTCCATTAGGGATATGTAGGCATGAGGTTTACAAGGAATCTCAACGAGCTAATAAAATACCAAAAATAGTCAGTCAGTCTGTCTGTCTTTCTTTTAATCAATTCAATTCCTTCTCCTAACACAAAGGAGAAACTTTCCCAATAATCATTAGCAAACACAAACACAATGACACAGAGAAGGTTCCTGTAGAGTACTACAGATATATAGGGTGCTTAAACTCTTCCCTATGTATAACCGACCTCCCGGACTCCAGAATTTCTAGTCTAGGTGAATCCCCACACTTAGCAAACTCCTAGGGTTTAGTTGAGATCTTTTTTCCCCTTTCCTACTCGTAGGACAAATAATAAAGTTCGTGTGATATCGTAGGAAGAACTGAAACAAAATTCATCCCACCACGGCGCATTCTCCTTCCAAATTTCGCGTGAAGGGTCTAGCGTGCCGTCCTCCCAAGTGAAACGGGGAGGTAAACAAAATGACACCACAGAAAAATGGCGACTCTACTGGGGATATAAGTGTTAAAAACCTTGGTTTTTCATCCAAACCAATGGTTGACCTGTTGCTGGTCCAGCCCCAATGAGGAATTAGGGATGCCAAATTCCCCCTCAAACAAGAGAGGTTCTGCCTAACCTCTGTGTCATTTCATGTGTTTGCTGCATTTATATCTGTTTATTTTGTTTATTCCGTATCGGGAAAGGGCTTGATTCCCCCTTGTGGTGAGAAATCCTATACCCGGATTTGAGTGCAACATAAGATAGGATGAAGGATGTCTTCCCGGTGAAGACCCTCTAATCTTGGTTCACAATTCTACTCTTGGGATTTGCCTGGCTGGTTGTGATTAACTGCGCCAATGCATTCCGAGACTGATTTGTACCAGGAGGACCTAGAAACACATTAACCCCACTTAAAGCCTTTTGTTAGGACGTAGAGCGGTGATTACGGAAGTAATTGTCACGCAGATACTACACTTAGAGAAAACTCTCTTATAGATACCAGTCAACGTATCTTTAAGATTGAGCAAAAGCTCTGAGACCCCTAGAACCCGTTCTACAGGTACAAAAATCCTTATCCTTAGTTTACCATGGGGAGAGGTTTGCGTTTTGACTTCATGACCACTATACCCTTCTACGCCATGTTTGTTAAAAACTCTTGTGTGTGCATTCATGCATTCATGCATCATTCATTAATAATAACTAAAAACAAAAGAGTCTTTTTTGAGTCGTTTTTCAAGGAAACTAAATAACGAACGTTTTGAACTTCATAGAAAGAGAGAAACGGAGAAAGGACTTAAGGATCTATACCATGGATTATGGGAGAAAGAGAGCTAGGAAATACACCTTCAAGATTCCCTAGGTCGAGGAACTGGGAAAGCTCGGAAAACTGGTAGTCAACCCCCAGACTTTCAAGGAGAAGTATGGAAAGCTTCTGCCTTTGCTCAATACCAACATTGTGGATGGGATCCTTCCCACATTGGTACAGTTTTACGATCCAACGTATCACTGTTTCACCTTTCCAGATTATCAACTCATGCCTACGTTGGAGGAGTACTCTCGTCTGATTGGAATACCCGTGTACGCGCAAGATCCGTACTCCGGTTTGGAAAAGAATCCTGACGACATTATCATTGTTGCAACTACTCCTTTGAACGTGGTCGACATCAGAACTCATATGGTGAGTAGAGGAGGAATTCAAGGATTGCCCTCCAAGTTCTTGCTTGATCAAGCTCGGTACTTCGTCAGCATCCAAGATATGAATGCATTTGAGGAAATCTTGGCTTTGCTTATTTACGGATTGTTTTTGTTCCCTAACATTAACGATTTCGTCGACATCGACGCAATTAAAATCTTCTTAATTGGGAATCCAGTTCTAACTTTGCTTGCGGATGCTTATCACTCTGTGCATTCAAGAAACCTGCAGCGAGGAGGATTAATCACATGCTGCGTACCGTTGTTATACGAATGGTTCGTCTCGCACCTGCCAAAGTCTAGCACTTTCTGGAACATGAGGGATGGCCTTTACTGGTCACAGAAGATCATGTCCCTCACTCATTCGGGCATTGAGTGGTGTAGTCCTGACAATGACAAAACCAAGATCATCTTCAGTTGTGGAAGTTTTCCCAACGTACCCCTTATTGGAACTAAGGGAGGAATCAGTTACAATCCAGCGTTAGCCCGTCGTCAATACGGCTATCCCATGAAAAATATACCAAGTAGTATTCAATTGGAGGGTCTGTTCTTCAAGAACATCGACGATCATGGCAACATGCTAAAGAAGGAAATTGTCCAAGCCTGGCGTCTTGTTCACAGCAAAGGGAGAAGATTGTTAGGAAAACATCTTTGCATTTCCCTGGATCCTTACCTTCAATGGGTACGCGTCAGGGCATTCAAGCTCAGGATGCCATATCAGCGACAGGAACCTATTCCCCTAAGGGAACCAATATACCTTTTCTCCACAGATGTCGAAAAACTGCAAGCGGCATTGAACAAGGTATGCCAAGAAAGGAATGCTTGGAGGAACAAGTACCGAATCGTCAACACCGAAAATGTTGAGATTCATAACATCCTAAGAAGGAAGGATGAGTTACTTGAAGTGCTCGATCGACAGGTGACACAATCGTCACTTTCTCATCATATCCCTCCTGCTTCCTGGATCATCGATCAACTCACGTCAGAGAACACTCAGCTCAAGAAACAGAAGAAGGTGTTAGAACGTGACGTCGGCTCTTCGTCAAAGTTTTAGAGTCCTTTCTCTCAGTTTCTCTGTATTTCATTTTTCAAAGTGTGTAAAAAACGGCGTTTTCGCTTAATTAATAAAAGTTTGATGTTTCATAACGTAATTATGGTGTTTCCTTGAAAAATATTAACTTAATTGCATATCATGCATCGCTTTAGTCGTGCGCACTGACACGAGAATTGTCGCGGATCTAATATTCACTTTCCTTTCTCCAGAAAGAGAGGAGGAGAAGGAGGTGAACCAAGACTTTCAAGCTGTCTCATCCATACAACACTCGTTCAAGTCGCAAGAAAAGAATGGATGACTTTGAGCAAGAGAATGGAGAACTCAGAGAAGAGGTTAATACTCTCAAAGATGCTATTGAAAAGCTCAATAGTATGGTAGAAGCCATGGTAGTTGCACAGAATCGACCAACGCCAGAAGAACCACAAAGGACTGTGGTTTCCGAGATTGTTTCTACTCCTATTCCTCAGTATACCATGCCACCCAACCGACCTTGGGGCATGCCGTATAACTTTATTCCAGAAGGGTACATACCCCCAAGTTCTGAAGTTCCAAGAGCTACAATGGAGATGCAACCACCGGAGGGTTACAAACCTCTGGAAATTGAAGTTCCAAGAGCAACGGCGATGGGTTTCGCACAACAGAATGCTGAGATTCCAAGATCTGTTGTCATGGCTTCTCCACAGCCGATTATGCATACTTTTCCTCCACAGGGCGGACAAGTATATCATCACGCTCCTAGTGAGGACGCTGGCGTGTATGAAAGATTGGACGAGTTCCAGGAACAGTTTCTGCAAATGCAGAAGGAACTCAAGACTCTCCGAGGACAAGATCTATTTGGAAAGAATGCTGCAGACCTCTGTCTGGTTCCAAATGTTAAGATTCCTCACAAATTCAAAGTACTAGAGTTCGAGAAGTACTAAGGGAATTCATGCCCTCAAAGTCACCTCGTGATGTACGCTCGAAGGATGTCAACTCAGACTGATAATCAACAATTACTCATTCATTATTTTCAAGACAGCCTGACTGGTGCTGCACTCAAATGGTACATGAACTTGGACAGTTCAGAGATTCGTACTTTTCGAGACCTCTGAGAGGCCTCCGTCAAACAGTACAAGTACAATCTGGATATGGCTCCCGACAGAGATCAACTCCAGGCCATGACTCAAAAGGATAGAGAAAGCTTCAAGGAATACGCTCAGAGATGGCGTGAAGTAGCTGCTCAAATCTGTCCACCACTTGAAGAGAAAGAAATGACAAAAATCTATCTCAAGACTTTAAGTCCATTTTACTACGGACGAATGGTTGCAAGTGCGCCAAGTGACTTTACCGAGATGGTAAACATGGGTGTACGTTTAGAAGAAGCAGTTCGAGAAGGTCGTTTGAACAAAGAACCAGAATCTTCTATTGGTCCAAGGAAGTATGGAAGTTCTTTCCAGAAGAAAAAGGATCAAGATGTCAGCAATATCTTGCACAAGGCAAAAAAGAGACTTCAATCTCAAGTTGCAGCGATAACTCCGGTTGTTAACTCAGCGCCAGCTTATCAACCTCAGGTTTCTCAACAACAAATTCAACAAAGGTCACAGCAACCTCAGCAGCAGGTTCGACCTCCAAATTACAACAATCGGGTTCAAAGGTATCCTCCACTTGACCCAATACCAATGCGGTATGCGGAATTGTTTCCAACACTACTGGCGAAAGGACTCATTCAGACAAAGAGCCCTCCAAATCCAACGTATGAATCATCACCTTGGTTCAAGGCTGACCAATCTTGTCCCTATCATCAGGGGGCACCAGGTCATAGTATTGAGAACTGTTTCAGTTTCAAGGCCGACGTCCAACGATTAGTGAAGAGCGGAATGCTATCCTTCAAAGATACTAATCCAAACGTCCAAGCAAATCCTTTGCCGCAGCATAAAGAAGCTTCAGTGAATTTTATAGATCAGCACCCCAATGTCATTCAAATCTACGACATTCGTCAGATAGGGGAAAATCTCGTCAAGATGCACTCTAAACAAGCTGGGTATGGTCACGTACCACCTCACAACTACTTCACATGTGATATCTGTCCAAAGGATAATCAAGGATGTGTCATAGTTCAAGCTGCATTACAAGAACAAATGGACTTAGGATGGATTCAACATATCCGAGTCAGAACTGAACATGACGTCAACATGGTCCAAGGATGTCCAGGAGAATACAAAATCTACAAAGTTGAAGATCTCGAAGGATCGGTAGTCAGGTTCCATAAGACTTTAAATGGACTTGCCTACTTTGGAACAGATTTCCACGCTTACAGTAGGTGCAGAATTTGTCGAAGAAATTCACGAGGATGTTTACGCGTTCGCAACGATATTCAAAAGCTGATAGACGACAATACCATTACAGTTCTTGCCAATAGAGAAGATGACGAAGTCTTCACCGTATCTCCTCAAATTAATCAAGTTGAACCAATGCAAGTTAAGTATGACAGCAGGAAGGCAGCAATTGCTCCGTTGGTCATCTACTTACCAGGTCCTGTACCGTATGAGTCCAGCAAGGCTATACCATACAAGTACAACGCTACATTCATTGAAAATGGTAAGGAAATACCATCAAAACAAATGCCTAGAGCAGTCACTTTCTCATCTGACATTTAATCGAGGATGTTCAAAGACAAGAAAGACTCGGGAAAAGGATCAATCAATGAAAGGATTGATCTATAACACAATCATAGGATTCAAAAAGCTTCATGATTGATTAGACATCCAATCATCTGAGCTCAAGGTTACTCAGACTACCAATCTAGGGTTTTGAGCCCATCAGGGATCAACTTTGGGAAATCTCAATGAGCTCCAGGACATCTGTTAAAGGCTTCAACCATCTTCAAATGATCCATATAATAAGACCCACTGGACATTACACTCCAATTCAAGATCCACAGTCACCAATTTCATCTGGTCGACAATTAGGGTTTTTGACCTAATTCATCTGGATAGTTGACTTTTGATCAGGGCATGGATCCAAAACTCAAGACATGATTCAATAATCTCTACTACCTCAACATAACCCATTTACATCACTCATTTAAGGAGAAGATCTTGATTCCACACAAAAGTCCAAAATCTCACTTTATTTGGAAAAAGTCAACTGTATAGGATCACCTTTGACTTTTGAGATTTTTGGTCAAACCATGACTTTTAAAGATCAATATCATCAATATATGATTATTAAAGTCATTTGACCAAAGAAATTCAAGAGAATTCATCAAGGAGCAAAAAGTCAGGAATTAGGGTTTTTGAGGGCATTGTGGGAACTCAAAATTTCACCTACACAACTCAAAAAACTTCCAACATGAAAGTTGTAGATCTTGCAAAATAAAACAACATCTTACAATGCAACTTTTTTCAAGAAATCAATCATTTAAGAGATTTGGAATTTTCAAGCTTTAGGTTATAAAAACTTAGAAATTTTTCTAAGTGTTTTTAACCTAGTTTTCATCCAACTTGGGGCTCATTTTTCACAAATTTCCCAAATGATTCTGAAGAAACTCCAAACTAATGATTTGAAGTAGATGTTTAGGGCTTTCCAAATTGTGCTCAACCTTCTCCAAATTCATTTTGAGCTAGGAGTTATGCTTGTTCAAAGTTGGCCTCATGAAGTAAAATTTCAGGTCATGAATCATTTTTGAACTTTGCAATTTTGTGCACATGACCTCACTTATGGATGCTACACGACCCATAACACATCTGAAAACATGCCATACATCCAATTTCATCATTGCATGAGGATTAGAGAAGATTCCTAAAAACAAGAACATGTGATTATGTAATGATTACATTTGGGAATTTATGGCAAGTTGATGAATCACCCAAGGAATCTTCTCACCAACCAATTAGAGCTCACTCTGCATCAGAAATGTTCCCTAAGATCATATAGGATCAATGGATGGGGAGCTGGCTCGAAAATGCAATGATCACTCTTGGATATTCCTTGAAATTTCTTCATGGCTAAGAAACCAAACTCACTTCACTAAGCAAGCTCACTCTCTCAATCAGTACTGAATCAATTGCCTATAAATAGAGGACTCTTTCTCATTCAGAAAACACACCAAAGCAACCATATTCCTTGCTTTCTCTTTCTCTTCTCATGCTTATGGTTTTTCAAAGTTCTTTGGCAAGAAGAATCGTTTTCTTCAAACCAGAGCTTATCTTTGGAAAGTAAGCATTCTAACATCTTAAGAGGGTTCATTTGAGGTGATCCAAGCACCTGGATCACTTCTGTAAGTGGAGGAACACCATTGTTGCTTTCAATTTGAAGCTGTTGCAGTTGGAGGTCCACAGAGCAATTCAGGAGGTTCCAAGCAAAGCCAATCATCCAGACACGTTCCATAGGAGGTAGTGGAGCTATCCAGATGGTCGCAGCTCATCTGTAACTGCAGATTCATCATCCTCCATGTTCACTTGAAACTCAAATCGAGGGAGTCGAGAAGAGCAATTCAGAAGGATTCAGGCCACAATAAACATCCAGTTAGCATCACTGAGTCCCAAGGAAGCTTTTAGGATCATTCACACAAGCCCAGAAGTCCTCCATCACACATACGACCTTCAGTTTCAGAGGTAAGTTCTTGAACTCCACCTCTTTAATTTAAGTACTATCAGTGATAAAACTCGATTCTATCTTGCTCAGCATCATCAGAGGATTGAAAACCCTCTATCATCATTCATTTATTCATCTTGCTTGTCATTTAATTTTAAATTTAGGGTTCATATGTTCTTCGTGTTTTATGAGAAATTAGATAGTTGTAGTTAATATAAATAGATATTAGTTACATATCTGGATTCGTGAAGAAATTTGGAGCAAGATTGATGTTTACATCACACCATTTGGTTGAGAAACCAGAGAGTTAGGAAATTCAAATTTCTTGAACTCAAGGAAGAAGACGACCATGGTGCGCGCTAAATTTGAATTTCATAGGCTGTTTGAAAATATAATGAAATGAATGTGTATGGTTGACAAGCTGCGCGCGCAGCTCAGTTGGTTATTGTTTTGTGGTGTGATCATGAGGGCGTGTGTTCGAACCTCCCTAGGGCCAAAACCAATTTTTTACCACTTTTCTTCTTCAATTTCTTCACAACTTTAATCAAATATTTCACCTATTAAACTAAATCATTTTCAATTCATTTTTCACACACTTGTTAATTAATATATATATTTTATGAATAATCAAAAAAATCACAAAAATATTATTTATTTTATATATTTTTATTAGGTTAAAAATAGTATTATTTTAAGTGTTTTAAAATATATTTTAATATATGTTTTATTAAAATTTCAAAACCTAATATTTCATAAATGTTTTAGTATTAAAAACCCTAATTATTTAGGTCTTAATTAGGTATAGTTTTTATCTGTACTTTAATTAAGTTGACTTTTGTCAATTTTCAAAACTGTATTTTCAAAATCTTCTCTCTGTTTTCAAAACATTCTAATGGTATTTGAAGGGCATTATTCCCGGTGAAACTCTTCAGATACCTATGTGACCTATGTCCATCTTCACTTCTTCTGTTTTCAAAAACCATTAACTGTTTATACTATATATTCAACTGTTATCCATCAATTACTGTTGAGGCTCTGTACATACTTCTTCAGAGGCCTCCACTCCATCCAGGTTAGGCTTTACAAGCTTTCAATTTACAGTCTTTATTTAAATTACTGTCAAATATAAACTGTGCATATATTAGTTTAGAACTACGTTTGAGTGTAAACCCTAGGACAGTTAAACTATATATATATATATAAATATTATAGGAATATGGCCTAGGATTGAGAATGTCTTCCCGGTGAAGGCTCTTTCCTAATTAGAGATCTGTAGTTCAAAACCCCCAAGATGAATTATTCCCGGTGAAACATCTTGGCAAAAACCTTAGAATCCAAAAAAATAGGACACATCCACCCAAGAGGAATTATTCCCGGTGAAACCTCTTACCCATTTGCTTAGAGCCAAAATAAGTTCAAAACCACATAGCTTTCTCTTGTGCTATAACAAGGACCCTCGATTAGCCTCCTCTTGGGCTTTGTACAAGGACCCACAGGCTTCTTAAAAGCATTTCCAGCTTCCTCTTGAGCTTGTATACAAGGACCCATCAGGTTTCTTATAAACATAGGAACAGGTCTTTAGTCACCTTTTAACATACCCTGGTGAGTCTCTTCCAATTTAAACCAGACTTTAAACAAGCTAAGTTTGTCTCAATCTCACATTGAGCACACCTTTTGGAATGAGAGGCATGGACAGTCTCTGTCACCCTTATCTTCATTAATCTTCCTTAGTAGAGTCTAGGATCCATACTTGTTTATCCACAGTAAGTGTCAGCCTTCATCTTGGGCTTTAAACAAGAAGTCTCAATTAGATAATCTTTTTGCCATCATTCAAAAACCCCTGGAAAGGGTCAGCCTCCATTAATTCCTTCATTTTAACAAAAATCCCTGGAAAGGGTTAGCCTCCAAATTCACTCCTTTAAATCCAAATCCCCTGGAAAGGGTTAGCCTCCAACTTCAGTCAATAAATTGAGTCAAAATCCCTGGAAAGGGTTAGCTTCCAAAGAAATCATTTCTTTTCAAAAGACAAATTCTCCAGCAGAATAAAACCCCTGGAAAGAGTTAGCTTCCAAAAACCTCATTCTTAAAAAAGATAAACTCACCAGCTGAGTCAAAATCCCTGGAAAGGGTTAGCTTCCAAAAAACAGTCTTTTAATAAATAAATCCTTCAGTAGAGTCAAAACCCAACAAAAACAGTTAGCCTAAACCTTGGGCTTCATACAAGGCACCATAACAAATAAATTCCCCTATTAATAGTCAGCCTCAACCTTGGGCATTGTACAAGGTAGAAAATAGAGTCTCCCCATTGAGTCCTTCAAAAAACAGTAGCCACAACCTTGGGCTTTGTACAAGGCAGATAAACCATATTTCATGTGTCAAAGATTCCTAACATCTAGGATCTTTCCCCATTAGAGTCATTCATACTCAGTTAGCCACAACCTTGGGCTTTGTACAAGGCAAAAAATAATGTTTTCCCTAGCTAGAGTCAGCCTCAATTCTAGGCTTTGTACAGAACACAAAAATTCCTTGTAATTAATCCCCAGTGGAGTTATCTCCCAGAGTCAATAAATAAATAATTAATCAATCAAAAAGCCTCAAGCTTGGGCCTCATACAAGCCAGCTAAAAAATCAAATCTTTTATACAGTAGATAGACATAGCTTATCTCTATAGAGAGATCTTTCTTCTATCTCACCACATTCAAACAAACAAACATTACATCATTTCAATTTCAATTTCAATCAAAGTCTCCCATTTAGGACTCTGAAAGGCATGAGCTGGCAGTAAAACCCAGACATGTGCTAACTTTCCCTAATTTGGATGAGCATCTTTCTTTCATTCAAGAGGCATGTTGGCTGTCATACTTGATCAACCAAGTAGGCTCCCTCTCTTAGTGAAATGAATTCAGTTATTTTATCACTCTTTTAATGTTTGTGGTGGAATAGTAGAAAAACCTCTCTGTAAAGATAATTTCATGCTTCTTTACTGTAAACAGAGATTTAATTCAAGCTTCAACCTTGAGCTTCAAGCAAGGCACCAAAAATCATTAATAATTAATTAGTTCCCCAAACTACATTAAGCTCTGACTTCCATTAGGGATATGTAGGCATGAGGTTCACAAGGAATCTCAGCGAGCTAATAAAATACCAAAAATAGTCAGTCAGTCTGTCTGTCTTTCTTTTAATAAATTCAATTCCTTCTCCTAATACAAAGGAGAAACTTTCCCAATAATCATTAGCAAACACAAACACAATGACACAGAGAAGGTTCCTGTAGAGTACTACAGATATATATAGGGTGCTTAAACTCTTCCCTATGTATAACCGACCTCCCGAACTCCAGAATTTCTAGTCTAGGTGAATCCCCACACTTAGCAAACTCCTAGGGTTTAGTTGAGATCTTTTTTCCCCTTTCCTACTCGTATGACAAATAAGAAAGTTCGTGTGATATCGTAGGAAGAACTGAAACAAAATTCATCCCACCACGAGCGCATTCTCCTTCCAAATTTCGCGTGAAGGGTCTAGCGTGCCGTCCTCCCAAGTGAAACAGGGAGGTAAACAAAACGACACCACAGATGGTAGCTTTGTTCCATGATATGATCCACAAAGAAATAGAGGTTTATGTCGATGATATGATTGCAAAATCCAACACTGAAGAAGAACATCTAGACCACCTGCAGAAATTGTTTGATAGGGTGAAGAAGTACAAGCTGAGACTGAATCCGAACAAATGCACCTTTGGCGTAAGGTCTGGTAAGCTGCTGGGTTTCATTGTTAGTAGTAAAGGTATTGAAGTTGATCCTGCAAAGGTAAAAGCTATACAAGAGATGCCTGCTCCACGAAATGAGAAAGAAGTTAGAGGATTCCTGGGACGTTTGAACTACATTGCTAGGTTTATTTCCCATCTGACCGCTACTTGTGAACCAATCTTCAAACTACTGAGGAAAGATCAAGTAGTAAAGTGGAACGACCAATGTCAAGAAGCTTTTGAAAAAATCAAGAAGTATCTGCAAGAACCTCCGATCATGATACCACCTGTTGAAGGAAGGCCTCTAATTATGTACTTAATAGTTTTGGAAAACTCAATGGGGTGCGTACTGGGGCAACATGACGAGTTTGGTCAAAAAGAGCATGCAATATACTACCTTAGCAAAAATTTTACCGACTGTGAAACAAGATACTCACTGCTCGAGAAAACTTGTTGTGCTTTGGCCTGGGCTGCTCGCCGACTGAGAAAGTATATGTTGAACCATACCACTTTATTGATCTCTAGAATGGATCCTATCAAATACGTGTTCGAAAAGCATGCTCTCTCTGGACGAATAGCAAGATGGAAAATGATATTAACTGAGTACGACATCCAGTATACAACTCAAAAAGCAATCAAAGGAAGCGTAGTGGCAGATCATTTGGCACAACAAGCTGTGGACGACTATCAATCCATGAGTTTTGAATTTCCAGATGAAGATGTTATGTTTGTTACTGATTGTGAAGAGCCTGGTCCGGATGAAGGACCTGAACCTGGATCCCGATGGACTATGGTTTTTGATGGAGCTTCAAATGCACTTGGTAATGGTATTGGCGCAGTGATTATCTCTCCTGAAGGTGGACACACTCCATTCACCGCAAGGTTATGTTTTGATTGTACCAACAATATGGCCGAGTATGAAGCATGTATTCTAGGACTCCGAGCTGCTATCAACTTAAGGATCAAGTTCCTGGAAGTATATGGGGACTCCGCCTTAGTTATCAGTCAAGTCAAAGGAGAATGGGACACAAAGCATCCTAATCTCATGCCTTATAAAGAGTTGGTGTTGTCTTTAATTACATATTTCGAAGAGATTACTTTTGAACATATTCCCCGAGAAGAGAATCAATTAGCTGATGCATTGGCTACTATGTCATCTATGTTCAAGGTCAGATGGGATAACAAGGCTCCTATAGTTATTATAATAAGACATGACGAACCTGCGCACTGCTACGAGATAGTTACTGATGAGGTCGAAGAAAAGCCATGGTTTCATGAAGTAAAAAGATACCTCGAGGCTCAAGAGTACCCTGAAGGGGCATCTATCAATGACAAGAAATTCTTAAGAAGGTTCGCATCCAAGTTATTTCTGAGCAATGGAACCTTATACAAGCGAAACCATGATTCAACTTTGCTTCGCTGTGTGAACAAGAAGGAAGCTGAAGAGATCATGGAAGACATGCACGATGGTACTTTTGGAACCCATTCTAGTGGACACACTATGGCTAAAAAGATTCTGAGAGAGGGTTATTATTGGTCCACTATGGAAACTGATTGTCACCAACATTCAAGAACTTGCCACAAGCGTCAGATATACACCGACAAAGTACACGTACCTCATGTTCCTCTAAATGTTCTGACTGCTCCTTGACCTTTTGCAATGTGAGGCATTGATATGATCGGAGAAATTAAACCTACCGCTTCCAATGGACACTGTTTCATTCTTGTGGCCATTGATTACTTCACCAAATGGGTAGAAGCTGCTTCATTTGCTTCCGTAACCAAGAATGTGGTGGCTCAATTCATTAAACACAATCTCATCTGTCGGTATGGCATCCCCGAGAGGATTATCACTGATAATGGTACCAATTTGAATAACAAGATGATTACCGAGCTCTGCACGCAATTCAATATCAAACACCACAATTCTTCTCCTTATAGACCAAAGATGAATGGCGCTGTGGAGGCCGCCAACAAGAATATAAAGAAGATTGTACAGAAAATGACCGTAACTTACAAGGATTGGCATGAGATGTTACCATTTGCTCTTCATGGTTACCGTACTTCCGCACGTACGTCAACTGGGGCAACCCCGTTCTCATTAGTCTATGGTATGGAAGCTGTGTTACCGATTGAAGTTCAGATTCCATCCTTGAGGATCATGAAAGAGGCAGAGATAGACGAAGACGAATGGATTCAAACTCGACTGGATTAGATAAACCTGATTGACGAAAAGAGGCTTGCGGCTGTTTGTCATGGACAATTATATCAGAAGCGTATGATCAAGGCGTTTAACAAAAGAGTCAAACAACAAGTTTATCAGACTGGTGACTTGGTTATATAGAGGATTATTCTACCACAAGAGGATCCTAGGGGCAAGTGGACGCCCACATATGAAGGACCATTCGTAATCAAGAAAATATTCTCTAGAGGAGCAATGATACTCACTACTATGAATGACGAAGACTTTCCGCATCCCGTGAACGTTGACATAGTTAAAAAATATTACGCATAAATAAGACCCGCTAGGTCGACGTACCTAGGCAAAAGTAAGGGCATCCCGACAAACCAAAAGGGTTTGGGCAAAAGTTAGGGATATATATAAAAAAATGTACACCCGTTAAGTTGAAAACCCGAAAGGGCGACTTGGGCAAAAAAGGGTATCCTGGTAGGTCGAAAACCTGAAAAGGCGGCCTTGGCAAAAGTTAAGGATTAAGCGTACGACTATGTCTCGTTCACGTTATTCATCAGTCAGTTATACTTACAACGTCAAGTTCGAAGGGCTCGGATCGATTCAATCGTCTTTCTCCAACAAGCAAGGGATGAGATGCTCGAAGACATAATAGCAATAGCATAATTGAAACTTAATAGGATTGTTTCCACATAGCTATTTTTCTTTCGTTTTATTCTGTACCTTTTTCAAAAAACACACAATATGTTCTTTATTTTGCCTATTCATGGATTTCTTAATACAAGTTATCTTCTCTATTTCAAT
This sequence comes from Vicia villosa, assembly GCF_029867415.1. Taxonomy (NCBI): domain Eukaryota; kingdom Viridiplantae; phylum Streptophyta; class Magnoliopsida; order Fabales; family Fabaceae; genus Vicia; species Vicia villosa. Next base: position 111,820 of record NW_026704971.1, on the reverse strand, counting down.
TTTTCCTTTTCTTTTTCGAATACGCAAACGTCCAATGATAATTTTGAATGAACATATGCATATGAACATGGTTATCATCTATCCTTTCTTTCATAAAAATATCTATTAGTTCATTAGATAGGAAAGGCAAAGAGACAATGTCTAAAGTAATCCAGAAGTCCTTCTTCAAAGTCAGTAGTCTGAAGGAATCCCCACAGAGTAATCATTAAGAAGATATCTTCAAATACTCTCAACTAAAGACATGGTTCCCCAACGGAGTTTCTCCGACATCTCTCATCCCCAATCAGGTACATCAAGTTACTGATCATCCCCAAGCAAAATCATAAATCCCCAGTCAAGCACTCCCAAGATAAGATCAACAACAGAAAGATTTATCCTCTCAATCAAGACAATCAAAGAAGCACAAATCATAGTCATACATCATAAGTCATGAACATACTCATACATCGCATACATAATCACATACACGTTCCTCATTTATTTTGAGAAACACGTAGCTCATGCATCATAACATTGCATAGATACTAACAATATTTGACAGGTACGTTACAAAGATTTGAATCTTATTCCAAACAACGCCTAACACATGGTATTCCAGACATCTACGGATGCAAATTGGGTTTAGTCTAACACAAGACTCACTTCATAACCTAACGCACGATTTTCCAGACATCTGAGGATGCAATTGATATTATTCTAACGCACGACTTATTCATCAACCTAACGCACAGTTTTCCAGACATCTGAGGATGCAATTGGGAGTAGTCTAACGCATGACTTATCCTTCGACCTGACGCACGGTTTTCCAGACATCTATGGTGTATTTATTATGGATGGTTATTTTGTTGTCTTGATATTCACAGGCCAAGTGAAGTACAAAGGTTGAAGCTACGTATTAACCATAAGGGAAGATTTGTTAGTTTTCCTATCAAATGTTACATGGAGGGTTTAGTTTATGAGATGGACTTCAGTGTTGATGTTGATTTTGTGAACTATAAGGACATTGAAAGCCTGGTCCTTAGTGTTGGGTATACGAAATTCAAGTGTTTGTGGTACCAACATCCAAAACTCTCATTTTAGCATGGACTCAAGCCTCTAAACTCAGATGATGACCTGTTGCAGCTTGTTGAAGATTCAAAAGGGTATGGCTTAGTACATGTCTTTGTTGAACATGAAGTGTGTCATACCCCAAAATTTGTCCACGCTATTTCTCTTATACAAATTCAAAGCAATACATAAAGCTCCTAGACACACTCTCCGATACAAGGCTCTGAAACTAGGGTTTGGGTTGTTCAAAGGAAAATCAGTGAATCAATGGCTCCAAGTCATCCTATATGGCTCAATATATTTCACATTACCTCTATAACAAGTATCAAGTCTCAATTCAAAGGATTGGTCACTCAATTGATCAAAAAGTCAACAGTCGACTAAGTTAACCTAAAAGTCAACTGTGGTCAAAGTAAAATCAAAACTCCTGATTTTTTGTCAAGATCCTCATATTGAAGTATCATTCACCATTTGATCAAGAATTGATCATGTTTCATCAAGGAAGGATCAAAAATCAATAAATCAAAAAGTTTCCAAATTAGGGTTTGTACAGGAGAAAGTCAACTAAACTTTGACCAGCCATAACTCTCACATGGAACATCAGAAATTCTCCATCGAAAGCTCAGTTGGAAGGAAATTGAATTCTCTACAAATTTGTCTCTCACATGCCAAGTCTAAAAATGCTCCATTTGAGAGATATGGACCAAAACATTATAGGTCCTTTTCAAAAGTCAACAAAAAGTCACTTTTTTAAAAAGGACATTTAAGGAGCATGGAAAATAATTTTGATATGAGACCAAAGACAATGGTTAGAGGTCTTTCTAAGGTTTCTAGAAAGTTCTATAACACTCCCATACCTCAAAAATTGAGAGAGATAGACCTTGTCAAAGTTGGGCTATTTTGGAGGGAAAATGTGAAGAAACTTGAAACTTTTTTGCAAATGGGCCCATATTTTTGAGATCCAAACTTCTTCCTTATGATATTAGGGGCCCATAAATCATTGGCCACGAATTTATTTGGTTTAAATTAATTTTATAGAATTTTTTATTCATTAAAAGTTCAATAAAATTAAAGAAAATCAAAAGATTTGATGAAAATTTGTTTGGTATCAAATCCAATCTACATTTACTCCAAAACTCAATCAAATTTCGTGCACATGGTAATTGGAGAGAGATTGGATCATTCAAGGCCAAAATTAGAAAGAGCAAAAATCAAATTTCAATCAAATTTGCATAATTTCCAATTAAAGATTCAAGAGGATTCTTTCTAGTTTTATAACCCTAATATGTTCCTCTATATAAACATAAGTATAGCAGAGCATCAGGGTACGAATTTCTGCCTCCAAGAAACCTAATTGAGTTCTCAAAGTTTCAAGAAAAGGTGATATTCGGTTTTTGAGTTGGAGAAAGATTCAACCCCGTCAAAGGCTTCCAACACGTTCCCTGGAGGTCTCTGAAGCAATTGGAACTCTCACACGCAATCAACACCCCCAGAGTTACCTCGTGTAAGCCAAGGTATGTCATGAAATTTTCAAACTCGATTCCTCTAATTCATGGCATATAAACATGTTTCGATGGCATCATATTGTTTTTTATAGTGCACTGAACGTTTCTGGATGAATAATTCATTGTTTACCTGCTTGTGTCGAGTTATGCCATTATTAAATGTTAGGGTTTCGTTTTAGGGTTTCTCAGTACAGGTACTTTTAGGGTCAAATTGAGACCATGGTTGAACTCGTGAGGCCCAGACGAACGTAAAGGTGGCCTCGCGAAAAATTTCTGTATTCGTTTGCTTGTGTTCGTAAACTGCAGGGCTATGGCTACGGAAGCGTCTGTTGGTAAAGGTCTGAACCAGAGCTAATACGACGGTTAGGGGAAGAAGATGACTACGTGTCATCGTCCGGTTGGTCCAAAAACGCGCGCAGGGAGACTTTCAAATCTGGCAATCCAGCACGTTAAGACGTACGTCCTTTGCATGCTCCCTCACCCTCTCAGCCATTGGATGCAATCTCAAGTCAATCCAATGCTCCAGGAAGCGCAGATCCACCATGTTCCTCATGCGCTGTACCACACTTGATAAAAAGTTAAGTTTTTTATAATTTTTTTTATTTTTAATTACATAGCCTTTTATATATATGCTCCAGGAAGCGCAGATCCACCATGTTCCTCATAGCCTTTTATATATATATATATTGTTTTAAATCTTTTTCTTTAAAAAATAAAAAACTATTATATGTTTTATTTTCAAAACTTTTTCATATAATTAATAATTTATTTATTTTATTTATTTTCTTTTCTTTTAATATATATTTTATTTTATTAAAATTCATATGTATATATTATTTAAATTATCCTTTTTATTTTATTCTTATTTACTTATTTATTTATATATTATATTTATTTCATTTAAAAACATTTTAATTATATATTTATTTATTTTCTTTTATTTAATTTATATTTATTTACTTATATTTCCAAAAATTCATATATATCTTATTTTTATTCTAAAAAAATTCATAAAAAATATCTGTGTGTCTGGTTTTACTTTCTCTTCTCGATTTAATTAATTAGGTCGCTAGACCAATAATTAATTAAATCATTTATGTTATTTTATTCAATTCCTACCCTAATCAGGGTTTACGAAGAACATTCCATACACTGAAAATAGTCCTTTTTTTCTCTTTGTGCCTTTTTCAGGGTTACTCTTTAAATACACTCCGACTATGCGCCTGATCAAGATCCGAAGCTAAGTATTCAATTTAATTATTATTATTTTAAAGTCTATTTTGTTTCCTTTTAATTAGGGGTTGCCTTTAAATAAATCTTGCCTACATTCACTTTTACGCCTTTGCTTTGCCATTTTTCAGGGTTAACCCCGAGGCTTCCTCCGACTGCCAACCATACCAAATCAAATCAAAAGCTAAGTGTTCTTTTCTATTTTAAATATTTGTTTATTTTATTTTATTTTATTTATTAAATTAGGATTAACCCTAATTAACATTAGGACTGATAACGCACTCACCCTACTTTTGCTTGCTATTTTTCCCACTTTTTTAGGGTTTGTCAATTGCCAAAGCTTCGAATAGTCGGTAACCCTAAACCCTGATCTCAATTATTACTTGTTTCAAACCTATTGCTCCGTTTATCCCGCTGGTTTCAATTTCCCTTTCCCCCGCTGGTTTCAGTTTCCCTTTCCCCATTATTGCTTTAATTGTTAATATTAATTGTTGTGGTTAGTAATTCTAGGGAGTGCAAGCTTGTAATTAACCTAGAATAACTAATTATAAGATAAATATTTGAATCAAATCACGTGATTGTTGCACCCACGCACACTTTTGGGGTAACCTCTTTGCTGCCTGTTGCCTTGTTGCCTTGTTGCCTTGTGTATTTTTTGCAGAATAGCCATGTCCCTCGAATACGAGGATACCTCAGCCATGCTGCCTCGATAAATATAAAGGTCATAAGACCCCAATGATGTTGCCTTCGATACACTAATATGACCTCAACCCTCAGAAGTTGCCTACGAAAAGGCTGAGGTATCCTCTGGCTGCCTACGAAAGGCTATTCTGGTCCTTCCCTTAGACTACCTGTCTCCCTATGGCATGGGACACTCTTATGGCGAACGACATTGCGATGACCCTTCAACCTCCAAATGAAAGGCTTCCTGCCCTCTTATGGCATGGATAGACCCTTTCACCCTGAAAGGCTAAAAGAACATTTTTCATCTAACCAGGTAATTGCCCCTAATTGCTTTGCCTCGCTCTAAAAATTTTTTTCATATTATTTCTCATAAACCTTCAAATGCCTACGCTCATTTACGAGCTAAAGTCCACTTTCTTTTCTTCTACATTTCTGAAATCAAAGAGCAAAGCAATTAAGAGCCCATGGAAAACCATGGATGCAAAGGGTGCCTTACACCTTCCCTTTGCATAAATTACCCCCCGAACTCGTTTTCTTTTAAAAAGGTTTTTTCTGTTTCTTTTAGCCTTTCTGAATATTTGGATAAAATAAAAGTCGGTGGCGACTCATGCTTAACCGTGACATTTCGATATAAAAGTCAGTTCACCGTATTACAAAGTGGATATACCAGATTTACTTAAGTTTGGTGATGAAGGCCCTTTGGATGACGATGTCTACAATAGCACAATGATTATCAAATGTGGACAGTCTGCAATAGGACCTGTTTTTGAAAGGATTTACATTTTCCCGGAAGCTTGCAAGGCTGCATTTGCCAGCATATGTAGACCATTAATTGGATTGGATGCTTGTTTCTTGAAAGGTGAACATGGTGGTCAGCGTATATCAGTTATATGCAAGGAAGGAAACAACCAGATAATGCATATTGCATATGCTGTGGTTGAATCTGAAACAAGGGATTCTTGGAAGTGGTTTGTTGACCTACTGTTGGAAGATCTTAACCAAATTATCCCTAGACAATATGCATTTATTTCTGACCAACAAAAGGTATGTATTTAACTATGTATAATATGGCTATTGATTTTTTGGTTTGTATAATATGGCAGGGACTTGTGGAAGTGATTAAAGGACTTGGTGAGAATGTGGAACACAGGTTGTGTGTCAAACATCCATATGGAAGAAGAGATTCCCATGAGCACACATGAAGGAACTATTGTGGAAAGCTGCTAGAGCTACTACTGTGCCAGATTGGAACCATGCAATGTAGAAAATGAAAGACATAAATGAAGATGCATACAATTAAATTTCCAAGGTCCAACCTGCACAATGGACTATATCAACATTTAGCACTAACACAACATGTAATTTGCAGGTCAACAACGTGTGTGAGGCTTTCAATAGGGCAATACTCAGCATAAGGGAGAAACCAATAGGTCAACAAATGTAGAAAATCAAAATGCCTTGCAACTTATGCTCACATTGTGCTGCCATCAAGTGGACCAAGACTGTGGCCAGTCACAAATACTGAACACATCCATCCACCAGTCATGAGAAGGGCACCAGGAAGGCCCGATAAGTTAAGGAACAAGACCAATGATGAGCTAAAAAATGATGGTGTGATACCAAGGCAGTTGAAGACAGTAAAATGCATACATTGTGGCAAGTATGGGCATAACAGTAGGACATGTGTAAAGGAAAAAGTGATGCTAACAGGCAGATTCCAAAGGGAGGAAACAAGCAGATTCCAAAGAAGCAGAAGGCAAATGATGTTGAAGTTAATGCTCAAGGATTACAAGCTACACAGACATAACCATCTCAACAGTAGATTAGACTTAAGTTACTTTTTGTTTTGTGTGGATGCAATTTATATGTTAGTTGTGTTGTGAATGTATGTTATGCTCCACAAACAAATGTTTTTTTTGTTTGGATATAATGATGGTACATTTGCTTGTTTATGTAATGACTATTTTGGATATGTAATGAAAATTATATTATGCTATAATGTTAGGATTTTATGCTTCAATGTATTGGCAATTGGTTCAACACAATTAACTGATTCAATTTTACAGGGACAATAAAACATCAATGTAGTTTAACAACTTTCGTTTTCATTCAAACAAGAATAGGTACACCATAACATACAAAACATCTCCACATAACGCCTAACAACAACTAAACATGACATCTAAACAACAACTAAAAACCTAAACATATTCAGCCTCAAGAAATAACAACTAAACATCACATCCTTCTATTATTCAAGCTAACAAAGCACATCAATCATATTATGACCATAATAGATGTAACCAACAATCCTTGCCAAAAATTTAGCTTCTTCCTCAAATCCTCATCTTGTTTCAACTTTATATTGTCATTATGCTTAAGTTCATCAATTCTCTTCATTAGTGACAAAATAACATCCTTTGAATGAACAAACATTTCCTCCTCGTACCAACTGAAGAAATTGCATCTCTTTCTTCCGTGCAACTGCATTGACAAACAAGGTTAGCATTCTTTAACCTTGTCTCATATTCTATGCAACAAATTCAAACACAAATAGAACGTCACTTACCTTAAATAACCCACACCCATTAAACCTACTCCCAAGATTCCCAGTCGTCCACGAAGTAGTGAGAGGTGAATCATGGTCACGGAAGCAACAAACCTCTCTTCTTCGTGACGCGCAGCTAGAGGTTGACATGTAACTCGCTTATGGCATTGATGAAGATGGACAAAACGATAAAGACGAAGAGATTGGAGAAACAGCGAGAACGACTACGGAGTGAAACGCATAGATTAGAGAAAAATAGTGAAAACGAAGATGAGTATGCTATGAAGATGAGTATGCTATGGAAGCTTGCAAGGGGAACAAGAAAATGAATTCGGGAAAATGAATTAGTGATTTGACCTTTTAATATTTTAAATTTTTTTCAGAAATTTTACTAATAATGAAAATGGATTTAAATTGTGAAAATCCATGTAAGTCATGCCACATAGTTAAAAAATTGCAAAAGTACATAAATCTACTTAATCTAAATTCAAGGTCGTCATGATGACAATCTTGAATACAACCCTAACTCTAATGCTTATGTGACATGATTTTAGAATTTTCAATTTTTATATACCACATTATTTTTTCTAACAATATTATCAAACCATCTTTCTAACCACTATTTTTTAAACAATATTATGAAACCATCATTCTAGCAATAACATCAAATATAGTAACAATATGATAATATTAGTAGACAGTTATTACTTTATTTCTAATCCTTCAATGAATATATATTCTTTAATAAATTTATAAAATATATATTCATAGAAATGGAAATAAAAATATAAATAAAATATAAATTTTAAATTTTGATCTTTTAATACTATTATGAATTTTGCTAGATAATTTTTTTACATTAAGAAATTGAAAACTTGAAAACTAAAAGAAATATTTTTCCATTTTCCTAATATCTTTATAATAATATATACTCATAGAAATAGAAATAAAAATAAAATATAAATTTTGAAATTTTACTATTTCTTTGTACATTATTATTTACTAAATTTGTAATTTTTTATGCTAAATTAAGATTCTAGATATTTATAAAAATATATACTCAAAGAAATAAAAATAAAATTTAAATTTAAATTTTCAAAATTTTACTATTTCTTTATAAATTATTATTTACTACAAATTAAATAAACAAAAACTCATAAAAATAATTTTATATTTATTACAAATTAATAAATTAAAGACTCATAAAATTAATTAAAAAAATAGCTTTCCATTTTTTTAATAAATTTATAAAAATATATACTCATAGAAATAGAAATAAAAATAAAATATAATTTAAAATTTTGAAACTTTACTATTTCTTAGTACATTATTATTTATAAAATTTATAATTTTTTATCCTAAACTAAAATTCTTGATATTTATAAAAATATATACTCATAGAAATAAATTTTACTATTTCTTTAAACATTATTATTTACTAAAAATTATTAATTATTATTTACTAACATTTTACCATTTAAATTATTAAATTATTGAATTTATACATGACAATGACCAACTAATACATCGTTTTATAATATATTAATTATTAAAAAAAATTAATTATTATTTACTAAAATTTTACAATTTAAATATTAAATTATTGAATGTATACATGACAATGACGAACTAATACATCATTTTAAAAATTAAACTTTTAACCATCAAACCACTTATGAATCCATGGACATAGTCGCGCATCGCGCCGGTCACAATCTAATATATGTAAAATAAATAATTACTGACTTGTACTTTGTTAGTTATGAAAGTGATAGTTATGAAGGTGAGAAAAGCACAAGAAAGGAGATTTGTATTGTATTCAATTTTATAAATTTTTTAAAAATATTTAAAATATGATCCATGTCAAACACGCGTGACAAATATTATTAGATAAGCGATGAGAGATTGACAAAAAAAAAAAAATTATCCTAGTTGAACCCACAACTCAAAGTTATGCTCGATCCTCTCATACTTGAGTGATTCCCTACAATCCAACTTATTACAAATTCACAAAGGAGTGTCATGATCCAACAGTCTTATACATTAGTTTCTCTAACACAAAGAACTAACATAATTGAGTCTCTTCTGAAAAGAGTTTACATACAACTTAATTCTTTTGAAGAAATACAATCAAATAAGAGATAATTGTTTGTTTTTACAAAAATTACTCATTACAGAATGCAGACAAAATTAAACACAAGTAAAATATATACAATGAAATCACTTAATAGTTGCTTAACGAATAGAGGATCAACCTGAAGTTATTGACCACATATTGAATTCTCAACTAATAATCCTGATCCATATGAAGTTTATGTAAGTCTATAACATGTGTCAAAATTTTACACACATGTGCAAAAAATGATAAAATAAATGAATTGCTTATGTGGTGTTTAGTATAGTAGAGTACATAAAAATTGATTCGACGATGTAAAGCTTTGAATGAGCGATAACCACGGAAATTATTACAAGACAGGTCTATCGTTCATTTGCTATTGGTAGATAACTGAATTTATGGCACATCATTAATGCATTCTCAACAAACTGAGAGCGATCTTCATTGATAGTAGGACAAGTTTAGCAAATATGTGCTGACTTTTTTTTATAAACTAGTAAGGGATGTAAATTCAAATATGCAACGAATCATCGGTTGATTTATTGGTGGTTGACGTTGAAGTTAGTAGAAAGAATTACGGTTCAATTTTTCGTAATTTTTTTTGAAAGAAGTTTCAAATTACTTGATGTTAAAATTGATTCTCAAACCGGACTATACCGGTGGTAAAAAGTCAAGATGTTTAGAAGGTGTGTTCTATTGAGTTAAAACAATAGCAATGCAAGTAGATATGGATGAAAAATGGTTCAATTTGAAGTGGAGCATACCTATGAAAATGAATGAATTCATACTTTTTGTTTTACGATTTTGTAAAATTGTCACTAGAGAAATTATCAGCTCGATTCGCATATTAGGTCGTTTTCTTTAAAATGTTTTGCAATATTGTTCAAAATTGTGCAACGCAGACGTTCACCACGATGTCTCTAAGATAAAATAATTCAATTCTATATTATATGATTACTACTTGTACGATAGATAATTGGTCTAGATATATACTTTTTGATTGTACGAAGACCAATTGAATATGGTATAAATATCACTCATAGTATATGGCATAAAATTCAATCGTAATAATTTCTCAAACGAGAAAAAATTCAAATAATTCTCTAAAAGAGAATTCAATAATAATTGTTCGACTATTCAAAATAATTTCTCAAACAAAGATAATTCAAATAGTTCTCTAAACATAATTCAATAAAGCCTATTTCATTTGAACATTTGTTAATAAACAATTCAACTAATGTTAAATAGATTAACAAATTAAAAGATCAATGAGATTAAATGTTTGTTTCATTGACTCTTCCGAGTTTACTTATTAACATAAGTTTTATGATAATATTTATTTGAAAAAACTTATGAAAACAATTTATGACAACAACTTATGTACTGTTCATAAGATTTTTTTTAATTTATTTTCATAAGTTCTTTAAGATAATTAAGTTTTATTTTTTATTTTAATTTAAAGTACAAAATACAATATAATAATATTAAAACTCCTCTCTAGGGCGATTTCCAGCAGAGATTTGGGTTTTCGGCGACTGAAATTCTGATAGCTACAACTGCAAACCGGAATACTGGGGAGATAAAGTACATAAGTTTTCTTTTCATGTGTTTGAAGATGGCTCGAGGTCGGGGACGACCGAAAAAGAAGGTATCTTCCTCGTCGATCCCATCAGGGGTTTAGAAGCAACACACAAGGAGCAACAAAGAGGACATTAATGACAAGGGGGCTGAAAGCACCGAAGAAATAACAGAGAATGAAATAGTAGTGACCAAGACAATCGAGAAGCAGGACAATGATACAATAATTGAAAACCCTAAAACAAATTTGGGGGTTGAGAAACTCTGGGTGGATGTAATCAAAGATAACTGTGTCATTGCTAACAACATACCTATAGAGTTTGTTGCACCAAAGATTGTGGATGGTGAAGTTGAAATCCAAATAGAAGAGGAACACATTGAATTTGAGGTCAAATTTTGGGAGACATCGCTAATAATGTATGTTTTGGAGAAAACCTGAGTATGAATGTTGTGACGAACTTTATGATTAAGTTCTGGAACTTCATCAAGCTCCCTGAATTGTACTAAGATCAGTGGCGGAGCCAGGATGAAATTGTTGATTGGGCCAAATATTAAAAAAAAAAAGAGTAACTAATAAAAAATATAATGTTAAAAATGTTTATTTATTTACCCAAGAGCACTTGAATGAGATGGTAAGAGATCTCTTCCGCATTATTCAAAAAAATTGGGTTCGATCATGGTTCTGGACATACAACCTTGTTAAATTCTTTTGAGGGATCCGACTCGAAAGATTAGTCTGTGCAATTGCACGTAGCGATATCTCATTTCTACCCAAAAAAAATCATTCTATTTGCTTTCACTTTTTTTGTTACTAGCAAAAATAAATGTATAAATTGTATTTTTCTTAAACTCTTGTGCAAAAGTGTGTCAAATTATACTATAAAATTTATTGATACATCTTCAAAAATCAACTAATTATTCTCAACATAAATTAACTAATTATTGTCAACGTGTCTAGCAATATTATTATGTTATTTATTTTTGTAGATTTACTATTTTTATTTGCTCTTTGTTCAATATATTTGTATAGTGATAATTGATTGAAATCATTTTATGTGAAAAAAATAACAACAAAACAATCTATGCGTGTTTGTATGCGAGGAGGGAAGAAAATCAATAACCAAACAAAATATGAATGAGGGTGTTTAAAAAAAATACATTCAAAATTTATTTTAGAACAATTTTAAAAAATTGAATTGATGGAATTTTTAAAAAGAATTATTAATACTCAATAAAATATTAAGTTTGGTAATATATAGACAAATATTTAAAAAAAATTGTAAAAAGACTCAATAAAAAAATTTCAATTTAAACATCAACTAGTAGGTTTTGAGCCCATGACATTGAGGTTCTAATTATATAACATATCCATTCAGCCATTGTGTATTTATGATAGCATGGTGCTTTATAAATTTAAAAATATTAAATTTTATAGGAAAAATTATATATTATACCTATTTTTAAAAAAAATCATAAAAACTTTGGGGTGGCCATGGCCACCCCCCGTCCCAAGGAAGTTCCGCCCCTGACTAAGATGAGGGTTTTTTCATCATGAGATTTAAATCGTTTGAGGATTGAGATGAAGTTTTTCAAAGGGGACCTTACACTTCTTGAATATGCCCATGTTCCTCACAGATTGGAAATCTGATTTCTCTTTGGCTCGAGGCATGTTACGTATGGTTCCAATATGGGTTAAGTTACCTAATCTACCTCTACACCTATGTGGAGCTAGGAGTCTGGGGAAATTTAGGAGTGAAATAGGGAGGCCAATGTACAATGATAAATGCACTGCCAAAAAACTTGGAGTCACATATGCAAGGATTCTTGTAGAGGTTAATGCCACCCAGAAGTTGTGCAAAGAAATTAGTGTCAAAGATGCTGAAGGAAATAAAATGAAGCAGAATGTATAGTACGAGTGGCGACAAATATACTGTGAACGATGTCATAGAATTGGACATAGATGCAATAATGAAGGCCAAAAGAAACAAAGTGTAAAGACATGGAAAGTTGTGGAGAGAAAAGAGGAAGAAAAACTTGCTGAGATAAGGGAAACACCACCACAAAAACCTAGTGATAATCCTAAATGGCATGAGGTCAACAGAACTAGCACATCTAAATCTAGAGGAAAGGGGGTTTCCAAAGAGCCTGACATAGACCAGGTATGTAGTGCTACTGATTTTGAATCTCTAAGGATTTAGGGAGATCCTGCAGAGGGCCCTATGAAGATGAAATGATTATTTCATAGAATGTTAAAGGGTTAAATAGAACAAGTAAAATAAAAGAGATTAGCTCCCTTCTCTATCACCTAAAACCTGACATAGCTATTATTGTATAAACTAGAGGTAAAGCCTCTAATGTTGATAAAGTTAGAAAGAAATTGGGAAGGATTTGGATCCTTTGGAATGGTAATAGGGTCAAAATCCATGTAAATAAGTGCACGAAGCAAATGATACACTGCATTGTGCAAAACTCTGATGGTAGATTCAAGAATTGGCTCATTGTCATATATGTTATGAACAGGCTGGAACAAAGAAAAGTCCTTTAGAATAATATTGAAAATCTCCATAACCAGTTGCAGGGGTCTTGGGTTCTTATGGGGGACATAAAAAATGTGTCGAGGCCTTATGACAGAATTGGTGCCCCTATTGCTGAAATAGAATACATTTACCTGTTGAAAATGATGGAAAGAACCAGGTTGTATAACATGGAAAACAATGACGACAATTTTACCTCGACTAACAAACATCAGGATAATCCCATATACACATGGATTGACAAAGTCATTGCAAATATTGAGTGGTTTCAAAGGATTATGTTATCTTAGGTCATAATATGTTATGGCTTAAGAAGGGGGTAACCATAGGGCCCCCTAAATCCATTTTTAAATATATGATCTGTCCTAGTAGTGTGGAGGGTTTCCAGCAGAAAGTGGAGGATAATTGGAAGAGGTATATGGCAGGCAGGCCCATGAAGGTGATTTGGAATAAACTTAGAAGGCTCGATCCCACTATGAGGAAACTGAACAGACATGTGACTGGCATATAAACTTAAATTATGAAGACCATAGAGGAACTGCAAGAAGCTCTGAATAGAATAAACAATGACATAATGAACCCTCAATGTATTGAAGCAGTCAAGGCCTAGACTAGGGGATGGCAATAATGATTTCTTTTATGACTCCTTTAAGTGTAAAACTAAAATGACTACCATCACCCACTTGTATAAGAATGATGGTAAAATTATCCTCACACAGGAAGTTATAAAAGAGGAGATCCTTGATTTCTATGGTAAGCTCATGGACACTGCAGATCAGAATTTGAATGGGGTGGACATTGTTATGTTGAGAGATGGATGTCAGGTGACTCTGGACCAAAGGAAAACACTCACTGAACCTATAAATGAACCAGAAATTTAGAAGGCCCTTAAAGGAAATAGTGACTTAAAACCCCTAAATTAGATGTATATGGTTCCAAAAAATTTAAGAATACTTAGAGTATCATCAAGCATGACTTTATTGCTGTTATCTTGGAATTTTTTTAGAAAGGAAACATGCATAAAGAAATTAATGGCACCTTAGTCACCCTTATCCCAAAAAACCCAATTTCTCAAAACATTTGAGAGTACATACCCATTGCTTGTTGCTCTACTATATACAAAGTTATTGCTAAGATCCTAACAGATAGGTTGGGGAAAATCCTGCTTGACATCATTAGCAAAAGCCAATCAACTTTTATTCCAGGTCAAAGAATTCATGACCATATTTTGTTGGCCTATAAACTCATAAGGGGTTACTCCAAGAAAGGTGAAACTCCCAGATGCATGCTCCAGATGGATATACAAAAATCCTATGACACTATGGATTGGAAGGCCCTTGAAACCATCTTGAAAGAGCTTGGTTTCCCGAGGAGATTTATATGTTGGGTTATGTTGGTTGTCACAACTGTTACCTAAAGGTTCAAAATCAATGGAATGCATTCTAATAGTCTAGTGGAAAAATGAGGCTTGAGACAATGGGATCATTTATCCTCCTTGCTATTTGTCATCATTATGGAATATCTACATAGGAAACTCAACAAACTTCAAAGGACACTTGATTTCAACTTTCACTCTAAATGTGAGAAGCTTAAAATCATTAATACCAGTTTTGCAGATGATATCCTTCTCTTCTCAAGAGGTAACACCAAATCTGTGGAACTTATGTTGAAGGCTTCCCAAGAGTTCTCTAATTCTAGAGGGTTGGTGGTAAACCCTCAAAAGTGTGAGGCCTATTATGGTTGTGTGAATGAGCAAACCAAAGCTGAAATCCACGATGTCACATGCTTTAATGAAGGCAAGCTGTCTTTCAAGTACTTGGGAATTCCCCTTGCTCCCAAGAAATTATCTAATCATCAATGTTTAGAACTTGTTGAAAAGTTGTTGAAAAGGATAAAACATTGGAGCACTGGTTTTCTTAACTATGTAGGAAGAATCTAACTTATCTGAAGTATCTTGTTTGTTGTTACAAATTATTGGCTCCAATGTTTCCTTATGCCAAAGTTAATCATAAAGAAAGTTGAAGTTGTTTATCGGTTATTTATATGGACAGGAAAGGCTAAAATAGCTAGGAAGTCACTTATAATTTGGAAACATATATATGAGCTTAGGATATTTGGAAGGCTTAATCTAATGTCTTTGAAAATCTGGAATAGAGTTAATCCTACAAATTTTTTGTGGAATATCAACGAAAAAGAAGATACTTTGTGGATTAAATGGGTTCAAAGTTACAAATTAAAATGACACAATGTCCTAAATGCCCCCATGACTGAACAACTCTCTTGAATTCTAAAGGGCATTATAAATATGAGGAATGAGGTGTGTGGGTTACAAGCCTGGACTAACTGTTAGCAAAATGGAAATTTCAGCACTAGAAGAAAATATGAGGTAGGGATGGTAACAAGGCGGGTCGGGGACGGTTATTACCTCCCCCAATCCCAAACTCGAATCCCTAAACAGTCCTCATTCCCCGCCCCAAACCCAAATGGGGATAGAGAATTAAAATCCAAACCAGATCCAAACAGGTTCGGGTACCCCGCCCTGCCACTATCCATTTAGTGAAATCAAGTTTTTTTTAATAAAATACTTATTTTTTCCAAAATCAAATTACATTACAAATAATAAAATAATTTCAAAAACTTTCATACATATATTTAAAATATTTTAAATAATAATACAAATCAAAAAATCTAAACATTGACCATATATTTAATATTCTAAATTATCAAAAATAAATAACAATATACATAATGAAATAAACGGGGCGGGTTCGGGTGGTTTATAGTGTCCCCATTACCCGATTCGTCCCCATATTTTGTAATCGGGGAAAACTCAAACTCAAACTCATTCAAAACAGATTTTCCCTGTCAAATTCAGAGCGGGTTCGGGTGGGTACCCCGGGTACGGGTTTTGTTGTCATGCTTAATATGAGGCACTAAAGGGTGACAGAACCAAGGTGACTTGGAGGAAATTATTCTTCAATAACTTTGCGAGACCTAGGGCCCTGTTCACTTTATGGGTGGCTTGCCTTGGAAGGTTGGCAACCAAGGACAAGATGCTTATATGTGGGCTAATAAATGATGATAATTGTCCACTATGTAGCCAAAGGGAGAGTCAAGGTCATCTATTTTTCACTTGTGTTGGCACCCATCATATATGGCAAGCAATTATTAACTAGATGGGTATGCAGCACACGCCTGATGAGTGGAATAAGGAAATTACTTGGGTGATGGAAGCTAGCAGAGGAAAAACGTGAAAGCAAAGCTTCTCAAAATGGCTTTTGCGGAAACTATTCATGAATGTTGGAGATATAGAAATGATATAATCTTTGGGAAAACCATAGCAAAGACTAGTATTGAAAAATATATAACTGATAGCATTACTTATAGATGTCGGGATAGACCTAATATGAGAACTCACATAGCTTATTTGCTTATGGAGTAATTGGTGATCAGATGATTTTGTTGACTTGATTTGTTGTGGGCTGGATCCTTTTTGCGATCGCCTTGTACCTATTGGTTTTGGTTCAATATATCAATATTATTGCTTCCAAAAAATAATAATAAAATTATTGATGTTTATTTAAATAGGTTGGCATGATAGACTTAAGTGGCTTTTTTATACCATGTGGCCTGCCTTTTTAGCTAAATGGACTTATGAAAAAGTCTAAGTCTTGTCTATTTTTAAATATTAAAAAATCTTGCATGGGCTTGTGTAGGCTATTCTATAGACCCATGTTAGATGGTTTTGACCTATTCTCACCCTTACCAGTCATAATAATTTATCAAACGAGAAGAAATTTAAACAATTTTTCAAAGAGAATATAATAATGATCGTTTGACTACTTAAAATAATTTCTCAGACAAGGAGAAATTCAAATAATTCTCTAAAGATATTTCGAAAAAATGCTTGGTAATTTCTAAAAAAATATATAATTCAAATAAGGAAAAACTCATAAAAAATGTTTTGTATATTGGGGACAACTTCTCTACCCATCACAAAAAGATGGGTAGTGTACATTCCACCAATCAGACGACGCCATTTAATTTTTATGTATTTAATTATTTATTATATAGAACAAATGTTTGATGTTTTCAATGCATTTTACACTAAAGGTAACCTTACCCACTTTTTTGAGTTGGGTAAATAAGAATCCACCTTGTATATTTTGAAATGAAACATGTGTATTTCTTATATATTGAAATAAGTTAATTAAGGTAAATAACCTAAGCAATATGAGACTTAGAATTTTTTTAATAGTGTAGAACTTAAGTTTTTTTTTTAAAAAAAAAAAAATCAGCTCCACATTTAAATATTTACATGTTATTGTTGGAATATAAGTGAGAAAATCCATAAAGATATGTTTAATGTAATGTAGAATAGGTTCTCATCTTCTCTCAATTGATCTCACTACTTGTATACAGAATTTTTACTCATATTTTCTTGGGAATGGATCAAGTGACTTTGATTTTCTATAACTGTTAAGTTAAAAAAATTGGAGGGAAAGTAGACGAATGCGGCGTTGATTTTCTATAACTGTTAAGTTAAAAAAATTGGAGGGAAAGTAGACGAATGCGGCGATAGAAGAGAGAAAGAAGAGAAATAGAGAGAAAGTCATTCTGAGTTTCCCTCCCTAAAGTGACCAAAACCCCCTATTATCTCTCCACCCAATGGGCTCATTGATTTAAGCATTTATTCTCAATCCACCACTTATAGCATGAGAATCCTTTAACATAAAGAATATTTCCATTCCAATATGACTTACTTCCACTTCCACTAGTGTCTCAATCCAATTTTATTTTTCTTCCTTTCTTTAAATCTTGCAACTTGGAGCACGAGTTTAACATGCATCAAGCTGAAATGTGGACCATTACACGGTCGTGCTATGCATAGCACCATCGTGTAATTTGAAATCTTGCGACAGAAGCTACAAAATGTAGCTTTACAATTGTCGTGTGTTGGCTTTGTTTTCACCGAGAAAACAAACACACGCGTTTGATAGGAAACAAACAATTCAGATAAAAACGTATAATATATTTCTTTGTAAAAAGTTGGCCGCAGAAGTACAAGCTTTAACTTTGGATTTTCAATCCAAAGAAAATTTATTACCGCGACTTAATGAATCGTAGTAACCTTAGCCAAGAATGTTTTCTCTATAAAATCAAGAATGTCAAATGCACATATTGCAATCACAATGATTTCTTGGTGAACAAACTATGGCAGGTTTTGTCACATGGATAAGGACAGTCAATAGCTTTCACAACTTTCCGATCGAAAAACCAATTTCCAACCGCGTTCGCAATCCGCTGCATGATAAATTATAACCTTATCAAATGATAAATTCACATGTACTATTTTAGAAACATTATAAATCTTAATTCACGCGCATACCGTGTTGTTAAGAAGTGGAGAGTCACTAGCAAACCATGTATCTTGTCTCTCGGATTGACAATGCGTGAAACAAGAATTTATGAATAATCCAGATTGAGATGTCGTTGAGAAGTCTTTTACGTCATTTAGCATTTGATTCCTGAACTCTGATAAAAAAAAAGAGATATATATTATTACATGAAAATCACATGATTATAGATAAACATCAATTGCTACGCGTGATTTACGCGATAGTAGAGAGTGGCGCGATTACTTTGGAGGAACTCAATTTGGGTCGTGTTACATTTCGTCTGATTCAATTTACAAGCAGTCCAATAGCCGTGGGGATCGGCCGTAGACGGGGTTAAACTTTCATACAACTATAGAAAACAATTTCAAGTGACTTAGTAAGCAAGTAATTAATAGAAAACTACGAGAAAGTGAGTATTTGTGAATGTTACCTGCCATCCATCATAAGCTGCGTTCAGCAGAAACAACGGAGTTTGAATATGATCGATCAAGTTTTCAGGAAAGAAGCACTGAAAAAAACAGCTTAAAATTTTCATGTCTAGTAATTTCAAGCAATGAATAGAATAGCATACAGAATTTGGAAATTACCGAAGTTGGATCGAGGTGGTCAAGACAACTTTTTGGCAGATTTTTTTGTACTTCCTACGATTTCAAAGACATCGATGAAATGAAGTTATGAATTTATACAAGTTCTTTGACCCTTATACAAGCTTCTACAATCTTTTACTAGATTAAACTAAATATTACCTACCTGTAAACTAACAACGCCGCCGAACATTTTCCTCAATGTGCGTTCGCCAGATACATCGGTTCTACACGATTGAACAGATAATACATAATCACAAAGTTTACATTGCGATAATGTAGGTTTGAGGTCATATGAAATAAAATATGTTACTTACGCGTCAAGAAAGAATCCTGCATCACTGAAACATTTGACTTTGGTAGATTTTGGAAACAAGCTTCCGAATTCGTCACAATGAAGTATAGTTGCCAGTCCTCCCGCAGAGCATCCAGACAGAAGAGCCTGATTTACATTTTTTTTCTTCTTTAGCATCCTTTGACATTAAAGAATAAATAACAAATTACACTGTTCCGATATGAAAAACCTGTTTGGCATTCTTCATTCCTTTGGACATTAATTCCTCTATTGCAGCTTGCCATATTTTTTGTCCTCTAAATTGAAGGTTTGCAGCCTGAAAAGGGGTATGAATGAGGCGTCGATGAAGTTGTTGACCGACTCATAGGACAGAATATCGACACTTAGACCAGCAGATGCCTACAGACAGGCATCTGATAAGTTTTAAAGCATATGTGCTGTCATTCTCTAACTGACCTCATTTTGACTGTCTCCAGCGAAAGATGCGCCATCGCAGTACCGCACTTTGACTCTATTCCAGTTATAAAAATCTGTGAACAAAAGACGACAATACAAAACACACCGATTTGAGTAACCATATCTTGCAACCTCTAGAAGTACTAAGCAATAATTTGATCTAAATCAATGCATGTGTAGGGTAAAAAGAAAGAAAAAAACCAGGGTTTTCTTCAGCTTTATTGCTCAATATTCCTGTGAACGGTATTTGCTTATCCATGTATTTTGACGAACCGCGACGAGTAGTTTTTCTAAACACACATGTTCTGATATTATTACACCATCCTCCTCCCTACAACAAGGTTTTCAAACATGTTTACATTAATCTTCAAAATTTTACCGTAGTGAAACCATTGAATTATTGTTACTGGCACTATGGCACTGAAGCACAGATGCCCTGAAAATGACATCAACACTGACACGGCGACACCTTAATAATTTGGAAAAAAAAAAAAAAGGAATAAACTACTCGTAGTAGTATTAGTGCGACGCGCCTTTTCCAGAGGTGTCGGTGCTATAGATAGTGAGCCTCGTGACTCATTATCAAAATAGTTGAACATTATTTTGCATACCTCCAAATTAACTAGCCAATTATTTGCACCAGATCCAGATCCAGGATGGAAGTGATAAGCAGGTAATGTTCCATCCAAACATACTGAGAAAAACAATGTAAAAAGCTTAGTGATCCCTATGAGGCACAGTGAGAAACAGCTTATAGCTTGTTTGAAAATAAGCTGAAAACAGCTTATGATCATGTAAAATAAAAGCTCAAAAGAGTGAATTCAATTCCAACAGACCCTAATCATGTTACTTAGGCAATAAGTAATACTATTACTAACATTCTAGAAACATGATAGCATAATGAGGGTGAAATCATTAGAGAGAAGAAGAAAAAACCTGCTCCTTTAGAATCAGCTCCTTGAATAAGAGTGAGTGGAACCATGAGAGATTGAGGTTGAGAAGAAGACACTTGAGCTGAAAAGACATCGTTTTCCAACATATACAGAGGTGAAAAACTCTCTGTCTCAGTCTCAGATCTAATCACTGAGATAACAAAAGAAAACGTTATTATGAGAATCAGCTTCATTATCATTCCTCAGAAGCTTCTTCAACTTCACTCTCTTCTTCAAACTGTGTCAAGTTTTTACTGAAAATGTATATAAAAATAATGAACAGAAAATATTGCGGAGATAACGAAATTTGAGACAATAATGGTCGCACAAAACATTCACGGATTATTACAAATTTGTCGGTCTATAAACAAATATTTGATTTTTTTATATATAATAATAGTATAATAATTTAATAGTCACAAGAATATCATCCCGTGAATAAATACGACAAATATTTTATTTTTAATTAATATTAATTGACTTTCTAAAACAAAAAGGGAATTGTATATGGATTCTAGCTCCTCTATATCAAATTACTACTTTGACTATATAAATTAAAGAATGTATTTAAAGAAAATTTACTGGCAAATAAAAGGGAAAACATAAAACTAAGGAAATAAATCTTACTAAAATAGTAAAATAAAGTAAAGAAATAAAAAAATAAAAATTTGATTTTGTATAAAAAATAGTTTATAAAATTATATTTTATTAATGGTATAAAAATTTAAATAATTTGAAAAAGAGTATAATAATAATAGTAATAAAATATATATATATATATATATATATATATATATATATATATATATATATATATATATATATATATATATATATATATATGTTTAAAAAGTGGACATATTATTTTACTAATATTGTCAAAAAAATTAATAATTTTTTTATGGCTGTACTAAATGGTTTCTAATTTAATTGACCCCTATTAAAAATAAATATTTTTTATATTTTCATTAAATAATAATAATAATAATAATAATAATAATAAGAGTAGTAGGTAGTTGTATTCGTAGAATATATTATTTAAAAATTTAAATTAGTTTAAAATAATTAAATTATTATTTGATACATATAAAAATTTCATAAAAAGGTAATCTTACTATAAATATTTTATATTTTTTATACTAATTGCAATGTGACTAAGTCAATCATCTATGCTGGGGGAATGCCTTTGAATAGACATTACAGTCTTGCTGAAATTATTGGATTTTCCATTGCCTCCCCTCCCTTTATTTACCTTGGTGTGCCCATTTTTGTTGGAAAACCTAAAGCCTCATATTTTCTTCCTCTTGCAGGCAAAATTAAGCTTAAGCTAGCAACTTGAAAGGCCAACCTTCTTTCAATGGCTGGAAGGGTTTTACTTGTCAGGACTGTCATCCAAAGCATGATGGTGCATAACATTGCCATCTATGACTGGCCCTTTAGTATCATCAAGACTATTGAAGGATGGATCAAAAACTTCATTTGGAGTGGTAACATAGACAAGAAGAAATTGGTGACTGTAGCATGGAACAAGTGTTGTGCCAAGATAGATGCTGGAGGGATTGACCTCACTTCTTTGAAACACTACAACAAAGCAACAAATCTCCACCTTTGCTGGTATTTTCTCAACAAAAATCAGTCATGGTCAACCCTTCTTGCTGCTAGGGTCTTTAGAAATGGGAAGCACATCAAATACTCAATCAAATCATCACTTTGGAAGGGATTGAAACACTGGTACCATACTGTGATTGATAGCTGCTTTTGGATAATTGGAAATGGCAAGAAAATAAATTTCTGGCTTGACAATTGGATAGGTGAAGTGTTGGCTACCAAATTCAATATTCCAAGTATCTTCCATGCTAAGCTTACTAAGAGTGTGACTGATTATTAGAAGAACAACTCCTGGTCCTTACATGAAAACATATCTCTTTCCCTACCCTCTCTGCTTGATTCAATCAAAAACTTCTTCATTTCTGACCACAATTCTGAAGATGAGCTTGCCTGGAGATCTATGGAGCATGGTAACTTATCTATTAGGAATGCTTATGATCTGATCAAAATAGATGTCAAGTCTGATATAGGGAACCCTTTCCCTTGGGATACTGTTTATGCCCCTTGCACATTCTATGGTAGCTTGGAGACTTATGCATAACAAGATTCCCACTGATGAGAATTTGACTGAGAAGCTTCTCCTTCCCATCCAAATGCACACTTTGTAATAGTAATGAAGAAACTTCTAAACATCTTTTATTTGAGTGCTCCTTTGCCAAAAATATGTGGACCTGGTTTAGCAATACTCTGGGTATTCCTATCAACATTAATTCCTTAGAGGACTATGTGAATATTATTAAGGGAAGTTGGAATCCCCAAGCAATGGTAGTTATCAAGGCCAACCTTGTTTTCATCCTGTACCAGATTTGGCAGACACGCAACATTGCTAGGTTCGAGAATAAGCTTACACATTGGAAGAGATGCATAAGCAATATCACGGCCAGAGCAAAAATGGTGGGGAGACTAACTTCTAAGGAGGCTGACAATTCAATCAGCAGTTTCACTTTCCTCAAGCATTTTGATGTTGTCTTGCATCCTCGAAAGCCGAAGATTGAAATTGAGGTGTTATGGTGTCCTCCCAATTGAGATTGGATCAAATGCAATATTGATGGAGCAGCTGCCGGCTCCCCTCTATTGGCAGCAAGTGGAGGCATTTTTCGTGACTTCCAAGCTAATCACATTCTTAGTTTTAGTGTTTTCCATGGTGAAGGAAGTCATATCCTTGCTGAATTCTTGGCTGCAGTCATAGCAATTGAGAAGGCAAGACAAAGGCAGTGGACAAAGCTTTGGATTGAGACTGATTGTGTTATGGTTGTTAGGGCATTTTCAAATTCTAGCCTAGTGTCGTGGAAACTCAAATCTCGTTGGCTTGCGTGTTGGGCTTTTACTCTTTCCATTGAATTCAGAATCACGCATATATATCGTGAAAACAATTTTTGTGCGGACTACTTAGCTAATATCGGCTTAAAGAGCAAAAATTCATCTTGGTTTAATTTTGTGCATAGGGACATTCATTCGGATTACTTGTTAGACAAGGCGGGAACCCCTAGACTTAGGCTTGTCTTTTGAGAGGTTTTGGTTTGGTCCCCCTCTTGTGTTATTTGTATAATTTGTATTCCTCTTTTGATTTTATATATTTCATATTTTTGATTAAAAAAATAAAAATAAATAAATCAGCATTAGAAGTTTTTGGAAGAAAAATTATAAGATTGGAATCATAATCGGGAAGAATCCAAGAAGAATGGGAGAATTGAGTCACTACAGCATATACATCAAGGTTGATCACATCCCAAAAATGATGGAAGAATGAGGTACCAAAGCCATCTGGCCCAAGAGCTCCATCATGGTTAGAGTTGAAGACGCCATTCTTGACTTCCAAGATGTTAGGAGTTTTGGTAAGCATGATGTTAGTCTCATCAGTGATCAAATTAGGTATGCGTGAGTTAATAAGGTCCAGGTCAGGAGAGGTAGAGTTTTGGTTGGAGAAAAAGTTCTCCAAGAACCTCCTGGTCAGAAATTAGATTGCCTTGGATCTTTATAGAGGAATGAATTTTATGGAATGTTAGACGTTATCCATCCTATGAAAAACTTAGTATTTCTGTCCCCATCTTGGGGTTCGGTCGAGAATTTGTTTGGTAAAAGCATGGTTTTAAATTGCGGTTGCGGCTGCGGATGCGGTTGCGGTTGCAGTCACTGCGGTTGCGGCTATTGTGGTTGTTGCGATGCGGAATGCGGTCGTTGCAGCGTGAATTCATATTTATGAACATAAAATATGATATTTTATTATTTATTTTCGATTTCACATATCTTCCATTTCCTCTCTAAATTTTCATATATATCTCATTAATAATTCGTCACCCTTTTGAATATAACTAATCCTTTTAAAATATATCTTAAATCTATGATATAATTAAAAAAGAAGGTAGACCAAATAATTTTCGCGAACATTGCATAATCTCTTGCGATCTGATGCGGCCTAATGCAGCTTGATGCGGGCGATGCGGTGTTTTGATGCGGGCGATGCGGTGTTATGATGCGGTTTTTATTGTGATTTGCAATCACACCGCAATTGCGGCCTGATGCGGATGCGGACACTACCGCAACCGCAATATTGCGGCCGCATCAGGTGATGTGGTCCGCAATTTAAAACCATGGGTAAAAGTATTACATGTAAATTGGGAAATGGAAATTTGATTGACTTTTGGAATTATCACTGGGTTGGTTTGCAGCCTCTAAAGGTCTCCTTTTCGTCTCTTTTCGGGGCGATTCAGAATGTCTCTGGTAGCATCCTCTCATCAGGTTACTGGGTTGATGGAAAATGGTGCTGGAAAGTTGTCTCGGAGACTGATTTGTTACCTTCATTGGCGAAAGAAGAGCTGAACCAACTGTTAATCATTCTGGCAGAGCTGCAACCCTTTCCAAACTCATTGGATTCTTTTAGTTGGTGGAGAAATTCGGCTGGTTTTTCGGCCAAAAGTGTTTATAAGTGGCTGTCCGGTTCGAGTTCGTTGGGGACTATGCAGAATTCCATAAATCCTTCGGTGTTTAAAAAGCTATGGAAAGTTGTGGTTCCTTCAAACATTAAGTTTTTCGGCTGGAGATTATTGCTCGATCGTTTGCCAAAGCGTATTCAGCTCGGGAAAAGGGGGGTTATATTGCCAAATGGTTCTAGCTGTCCTTTTTGTTCTAATGAAGAAGAATCTGCAATTCATCTTTTCTTTCATTGCTCAGCATCAGTTCAGCTTTGGTCAAAGGTATTTGTTTGGTTACGCATTCCGTTGTATAATCTGCAGGGGTCGGTCTTGGAGAACTTCGGAATGTTCATGTACCCGATTGGAAACACAAATGACAAGTTTTGGAGGATTTTATGGTTGGCAGCAACATGGACATTATGGAAAGCTAGGAATGATTTGATTTTCAATAATATAACATTCGATTTAAATGTGTTGTATTATCGGTTAAAATCTACCTTGTGGGACTGGTTGGGATTTTGTAACATAGACAGTATTGATTTTTCTTTGGAGGATTGGTTGATAAATCCTGTAGAATGTGTAATTTGATTGACGGATCGTAAAAGTTCGGTATTATTCCGGTTTTTTCCTTTGTACTAGTTTGGGCACTCCTAATGCCATATTTTAATATAATTACTATTGCTTATCGGAAAAAAAAATTCTTTCCAACATAATCTTAGTATTAAAACTCATATTACCTTTGTGAGTTTTAGTTGATTATATAAAAAATGTTCGTACATAATCTGGCTTATGGATTTGATAAGAATACTCTTAAAAATACTCTTAATAATAAAGTCATTACTTTAACTCATTAGAAATATTTTAGATAAGAGTATTATGCTGCAAATACATCTGTATATTATACTATCAAATCCATAAGCCAGATTATGTACCGAACATTTTTTTTATATAATCAACTAAAACTAAAAAAAAAAAAAACTTAAAACAACTTATTATATATTTTTATATGAGTTTTAATTGTTATGTAATGTATTTTTATATGAGTTTTAATTGTTATGTAATGTGTAAAAAAATACATGAGTTTTAATTGTTATGTAATGTGTAAAAAAATACATCATAACCATTCAATTATATTACTTACAAAAATTAAAATAAAACACAAACACTTCTAACAAATTAACGGTTGTGATGCACTGACGGTATAAATTTTTTTACACCGTCAGTGTATTCCAAAGTAAATCCTTTTTACATATAACCTAATTTAGTTTATTTCTATATTTTATTGTTTTTTAAAATAAATTGCTTCAAATGTCTAGTGTAAATAATTATAGTTGGATCTTAATAATACATTTTTCAAATTCTGCAATCAGTTGAAAAATTGTTTCTCCATGCTAAACTTAAATAAGCCACAAAATGATATGAATTTTTTCCTAAAACAAAAAGAATAAATAAAATAAAATAACAAAGATACAATTAAAATCATAGGTTCAAAACCCTCTGATAAAATAAACATATCTCAAGGAGGTCATTAAAATTGATGGCTAGTTCTATAGTATGGTGTACAACAAATAAGTTAAGTCTTGCTTCATGCACACAAAATAGATGTGCATGGTGCAATACTACTTAACTTGTGCACATTAAATAAACCATAAAATTGATATCAATTTTCTACCTATTTTCCTGCTGGACAAAATTGCCTACACTTTTGTGCAATGCAAATAAAAGTCTATTAAAAAAATTTGATCCTGAACTTCTTCATTCAGATGGCTCATAGCTTGTAAACTGGTTCAATTCCAAGGAGATAGAAGCATTTTCTCATCACAACAAGTGTGGCTTCACATAACAAGAGTCGACTAGTTTCCTCCGGAGACCCAACAACCTGAAAAGGGAAAGAAGTTAAATAACTTAGCACCTTATAGACGATTCATCGGTCATCACTACAAAATAGGAATAGGGCATTTGAATTAATAGCAAACACTTATAGCTTTGGTGGCATACCTGACAATTTGAATAAAATTTCTTTGTGAAGATTTCAGCCAAATTGTATAGGTATTCACACAGCACATTTGGTAGCAAATTTGAGCAGGACTCCACAAAAACCTGAGATAAAAAAATCAAGATTTACAAAGTTAAACGCTGTCAGTTTAGCAGCAGACAAGGTATATAAATCTTGAGAAAAAATGTTTCACTCTACCTCGGTAAATTGTAGTAAGTGAAGAGCCAATGTTCGCTCGTCTTCATGATCCAACACCAAATTCCCACTCTGTCAAGTCAAGAGGTTGGTAAGCAAGATATGAAGCATATAAAATTAAGTCAATCATGGTCTACTCTAGTATAAAGCCTAGGCAATATGTTTTACATTGTAAAATTAAACATATGATACAGGCAATAAATCTTTTTTTTCAACAACAAAAAATGTCACAATCATGGATTTTAGAAAAACATACCCTCTTTAGTTCTTCTATGTTTTTACCAGATTTCCTGATGATTGAACAGATCCTGGCATGTGCATACTGCAAATAAACAGCAGTATTTCCCTGTTGGACAAAAACCTTGTAAAGGTGAGACATTTATAGCTTTACATTAGTTGGTTTCATGAGAAACTAAGAACAAGGGTTTACCATTTCTTTAAGTTTCTATTTAGTTCTTTAAATTTCTATTTAGTAGTTCTGACAGCAATTGGTAATAGAAAGGAGCAAAATCTAACTTCTTTTTCAAGTAACTTAACAAGCATTTGAAAACAGTAAATGCACCTTATCATTAAGCATCTGATCAAAGTTGAAAGTGTAATTTGTTAACCTATTGATCTTCAAGTCAGCATACCTGCAAACACATTA
The DNA here is from genome assembly GCF_029867415.1 of Vicia villosa. Taxonomy (NCBI): domain Eukaryota; kingdom Viridiplantae; phylum Streptophyta; class Magnoliopsida; order Fabales; family Fabaceae; genus Vicia; species Vicia villosa. The sequence goes on along the minus strand of NW_026704971.1, from coordinate 83,555 downwards.
AAAGCATGAACATGATGGGCGATAAAACTGCAACTCATTCAGTATTCCTACAGCAGTGGCATAATCAGACAACGGAAATATTGTAAAATCAAACCAAAACCTTATGTTGATTTATATGATACAAAAAAGTGATCCCTATAACTGGGAAACATAAACGTGATTGATTGTAATGGTAATATGTAATTGTAATACCGGTTAGAAAATCTGGTTTACTTATATAGCACTTTGAAAATATATATACATCAGAAAAAATCAATATATGTCAATCAGATTTAAAACACTAGCGCTGAATGTATCAACACAAACTTTTACAACTCAGTAACAGAAAATTATAAAATATTAAATTTGGTTATAATTTAACACAATAAAGTATGCCTACAACTAAGCAAACTACGTATTATTACTGGAAAGCATGTTGGTTATATTTCGAACATGGGAAAAATATTACTGAGATAAAGAACTTACTTAACAGCTCCGTATCCAATTGCCTCAGATGTTTTCTCAATCTCTTCCTCTGTCCAATCTTTAGCATTATCTAAATGAACTCAGATTTAAAAGGTTAACTTCGTGTCACATATATTAGAAATAAAATTGCAATGGGCAACAGGTATTTACCACGTTCAAGAAGGGAAGCTTTACAGCGCCTTTTAGCTTCATCAAGTAAATCAACCAATCGAACAGTATCGCTGCTGCGACTTCGAAATCGTTTTCCATCGTCGCCAAGAACAAGACCAAAACCTACATGAGTGCATATTGGATATTCATTTTCATCCTTTGGGAGCCACCCTGCACGCCTGTAAGCCTGATAGAAAAATCAAAAAGCATGTCAAAGATTCAAACTCGTTGGTATATTGGCACTAACAATATATCAGTCAATTGGTATATACCTTAAAAAGCATGTCAAAATGTTGCCACTGTCCAACATCTGTAACATATATATTCCATTCAAGCTTTTCGACATTCAGACGATACCTACAAGGTTAAGTGGATCAGATAACCAACAAAATTTATTTTCAACAGTTGCTATATTTCTTATCCCATACTCGGATGAAAATGCAGATATAAAAGCCTTTTCCTATTTCCCATTACCTGATGCCAGTTACACATAAAAAAAACACGATATCCTAATCCTATCAAGAAATCAAGTTTGTTGGCAAACATCTAAATATAAATCCTTGTTGATATTTAATAATACAGTTCTTCTGACTTTTACCTCTAAGTCTAACTATGGGAACACCTTTCATCTAACCTACTCTTGTACTCTTCCTATTAGTTCTTATGCATTTCTTCTCCTTCAATGCTTAAACTACCAAAGGTCGCAACAAGATGTGTGACATTCAAGATAAATCAATTTGACTGATTAATAACAAAATTTGAATATTCATGTGAATCACAACACAAATTACGAGAATCTGTCCGTAAACTGAGTAACACTAACCAAAGTGATGCTAGATCAGTTGAAAAGTAGTTGTAGCCACCATCTCTTTTCACAGCAATTATTGGTATGTCTACACCTTCAACAAATATCACACGTGCACCTTCACTGTCTTCAATTAGTCCTAATTTCTCCAGTTTCTCCAAAGTTGGAGGGATTAATGGATTAAAGAAGCTCTCTGGCTGTGACCAAATACATTGCCAATCAGTACACAGCAAAAAAAAAAAATCACTATTATCCAATAAAATAAAAATCTGTAAAGACTGCAACATTAAATCAAGATATTTAATCGATTCATTGCTAGTTGCTACGGTGGATGCATTAACAATCCCCTTTAAGCTGCAAAATTTATAGTTACTGCTGCAACTGCTATATACAGGAAATCAAACAACACATTCAATAAAATTCACGCCAATCGAAAGAATTTCTATAAAACCAAACATATATAAGGCACACGGTGAATTCTAAGTAACCTTACACTTAAATTAAAAGAAAAGAAAGAGATAATAAATTCTTTAACGGGAGATACATAAGAAACTGAACCCTTACCATTTCCTCTAAACCAATTATTCCAAGGCGTTTATAGACCTTGTTAAACTCAGTCCTGCTAATATCGCAAATTTGCTGCCATGCCGCGCGATACTTGGGATCCCCTTTCTGAAATCAAAATTCAGGCAGACAAAATGCATAATCTATTCTCCGTGATCTCACATATAAGGGAGAGTAAGAAAAAACTGAGAAGTAAAATTTACCTGGAGCTTGACCACAGACTGCTGTGCATTGAGCTTAAAATCAGGATCACTATCAAACTTCAATTTCGAGGCCTTATAGAATGCCTAAAAATGCATTGACTCCAGTAATTTCAGAATAACCAAAATAAGTTTCCAGCAAAACTAAGTAATATTGAGAACATAAAATACTATCCCAACTAGACCAATAAATATTGACAAGGAATAGGATTCTAATTACTAGTATTGTATCCAAAATCAAATATAAGCATGCAGCTTGTTAATTAAAACAATGTCGGATCTGAACTAAAAATACTGACAAAATATATGAATAAAAAACTACATAAGAAAACTGATATAAAGTTCATTTCCATATGTTTTCTTACCTGTAGATCTCCAATAGCTGACTCATTAACATCTTCTGGGTTCGGATATTTCTCAAAGAGGTATGCAATCAGCATCCCAAACTGCAAAATAAATGCATGAAGTTAAGCCCAATGTTTTCAATCATGGATCGCAGAATATAGCGTTTTGTTAGAAATCAGCTAGCTACAGTGCCTTAGGGCCATTACAGCCTATATTTGACAAAAATCTTGTACTAAATAGCTCAGCATTGAGCAATAGCAGTTTGCTCAAATTTCGCTAAAGTGCTGCTAGATGCTCCAATGCCAAAATGAGCTTCGTCATAGTAATAGACTGTTATATATAACTAAAAGCACCTAGAAGTTAAGTGATTATTACAAAGGAATCACCCAAAGACAGATATAATGTTAAATGAATGAAGAAAACCAAGATTTAACAGTATACAATCTCAATGATCTAGTCACAACAAATAGAATAAAAATCCAACCTTGACTTAAACTTGCACTATATAGTCAAACACAGGGCATAAAATAGCATAGTTTAATTTAAAGATTAACTCTACCTGAGTTCCCCAATCACCGATATGATTTCGGCGGATAAGAGAATCCGCCTTGCAAAATTCAAGCATCCGAGCCAATGTGTCCCCAATAATGGTTGACCTCAGGTGACCAACATGCATTTCTTTTGCAATATTAGGAGACGAAAAGTCAACCATAACCCTCTTGACTGGAAGTCGAGGTGCCCAGGAATCAATACCTTCAGTAAGCATCCTCTGTAAGCTCTGCAAAATAAAATTTTCCGTTACATTTATAATCAAAACAACACAATGTACAACACAGATAGATACTAGTCCAGAAATTTCATGTACACATTATTTCTAACTTAAAATTACAAATAGAAATACAATGATTCACCTGTGCTAACCACTTCTTTGATAAGACAATGTTCACAAACCCAGGACCGGCTACCGAGCATGATTCTACCATTTCTGATGGAGGGAGATTTTTCACAATACCCTACACAAACAAACAAAACAAAACACACACATTGCCATCAGACAATAACAAAACAAAACAAAACCTAATTTCAAAATCCGTAATCAATAAAAAGGATTCAAAATAAATCCAACAGAGTGAATCATCTCTGATATACCTCTCCAAGCGAACGGGGATTCTTGAAATCAGTTTGCTTCCCTTTAACCTTAGCCCACAGACTCATTGCATTATTACTGCACACACAAAAAGTCTATGTATTAGCTTCAAGCAAGATTTTAAATAACAGTCGTAGTCGCGTAAAGACTTTTGCGATTTTGGTAGTCACGGTGTGAATTAACCGCAATTTGTTCTTCATCACAAAAACAATGAATAACATCGGTATTGGCATTGGCACCATCAGATACCGTTTTTTCGCGGCCGTTTTTACGTTAACAGACCGTTTCTAAAACCTAGTCTTCAAGTAGTAAATTGACAAATAACCTTCTTCTGCTGCCAATGCACATTGCAAACTAAAATGCTAAATCCATTTTTCAGACGCATGAACTCACTCACCATTGATAATCAGCAAATTTGACACCATTTTTCGCAACGCATGCATCAATCATAGGCAAAACATCGGACTCACTAGGCAAAGTTGCTCTTATAGATTCCCCAAACAGTTTCGCCAATTGCTTTCGCAGACTTGAAGTCTGAGAATTCAACTCCTATATTTCCAATCACATATATATTAACATTTTTTTACATGGAAAAAAAAAAAGGGAGAGGTTAGGAATGTTATCGTTAACATCGATAAATGAGTTAAGAATGAAACAACGAAATAATTTTAAAATTGGGAACGCGATGAACTTACGATATACATTGCGGGTGTACGTGGTTAACTCAAACAAAGCAGTGGGCGCGGCGGCGTTTTGCGGCGTGGTGATGGCTCTGTGCGCAAAGCGAAAGAAGTGGGGTCTGTGTAAAGTGGCGGCAGTGAGTACGTAGGGACGATTGAGTTTTATATATTTTAGGGTATTTTTGTAATTTTGTTTTAATGAGAGCGGGCGGGTTCAGTGTAACGATGGGTTTTGATATTAGGTAGGGTTGTCAATTTGGATCCGTTAACGCTGGTTCTCGTGAGAATTGTGTTTGGAGTCCGAAGTTAGAGATTTTTTCTCCTGTGAAAATAGGAATGGAGGAAAAAATCCCCCCAATGAGAGTTTGGGACAAGAATCGGGGGAAGTATTCTCCATTCCGTGGATTCTTCAACCCCCTGACCATATTATTTATTTTTTATATATAATTATATAATTTTGCATGTTTTTGTTTATAAAAAAAATAATATATTAGAAAATAAAGAGTTATAAGTGGATTTTTCTTCTTCTTTGTATAATGTATTGTTTCACTGTTCAAATATTCAATCTTATATTCAGTGCATATAGTACACACCGTCTCCTTTTCTTCTTTTCTCAATTCTCTTTGTCTCATTCGTTTCTCATCTCCTTTGTTCTCATCACCATCACAACAACAACTCTCATTTGTTCATTGTGCTTAATGTAATTACTTTTCAACTTCACTATACTTCAATTATTATCTTGCTTTTCATTCAATTAGTAAATTGGTGGTTATGTTTTCGTAACTACATGTGCTTTAGCATTTTTTGTTATTGATGCAAGAAGTGTTTTTATTTTTAAAAAAAACAAGAAACATGTAAAATATATATTTTTTAAAAAAGAAAAAATAATGAAATAGTAGTGTCGTAGTTTTGATCAAAAGTAGATAATTTTTTAAAGGATTCAATCTTTGTGGATATTCGATTCTCTGTGGGGATTTGTGGAGATGGAGACAAATATTCCTCTATGGCGGAGATTAGAGACAGAGATGGAAAAAATATTAGGGGGCGGGGAGCAAGAAAGCATCCTCCGCACATTTCCTGCCCCGTTGACATCCGTAGTTTTAGGTTGAAAAAAATTCATTGATGATCAATAAGGGGAATGCTCTTTTCCACCTTAGCGTGAGCCTCACACTTTTGGAAATTTGAAATTATTTTTAATGGATTTCAAGATACTTTTTGAGATGCATTCAAAACTACAAAAAAATTTATCTTTTTGATATTCATTCCATTTAAGTAAAATATGATTCGGAGGTATATCTTCGTATATTATTTGATTGTATTCAAATATAAATCTTCGAAACATCTTTTGTATTCAATTGTTTAGTTCTCATTCACTAAATTTGATATTTTTTGAGACATGCATATTTTAGGTCATTTTTAGGCCACGAATTAGAAGAAAAATGCATACATTAATTGATTCAAACATAGCACACAATTATGAAAAAAAGTTATACAATTATCAAAATGTACCGACCATATATAAGTTATTTTGAAAATACAAAATAATACAACCAAATAAAAACCTATTGGGTATGTCTAACCCTCTACCTGTAATGCAAGGCATTTAGTGCATCGATAATCATGTCTTCTACGAGGGTCAACTAGGAACTACCATCCTCACAGAGTAAATTCTCTATGTTTGATCTCCCCATCACTACAATAAGCCGACATGTCCTCAGTGTGGTCATCCATAGTCTCAAGCATCTCCTGATTAGTTGGCATGCATGGTCTTCCAGGAGCGCCTGGTGTCGTGATAGGGTGTGACACCCTATAGAATCACGTCATGTAGCCGTCAACATAAGCCCACTGAAAAGAAATTGGCACCATGCAATGCTCCTCTGGTACCAAATGACTCTCGAAACCCCTCAGTATTACATCAAGATCTCTACGGTGAACGGTGGAAAGAGCGGACTCTGCGGGGAGTCTCGGAATAATCAGCAAATGACCAAATTGGTGCATCACTCGTTCGGACAAATAAGGATGCATAAGAGATGACCCTACATGCCAACCATCCAGAGTATAAGGAAATGATGTCCAACAGACGCCTCTCGTGTTGACCCCCGTATGGGCAGAAAGAAATGGCATCTGATATTTGACAATCAAGATACACTCTTAAAAAAGTTACTTACTATTATATTATATCTTCTAATTTAATTTCATGAGTAATATATAAATTAATTTATTATTTTATATCAACTTAATTTACAGACTCACTCTTCCAACAATATAGAGGTTGACTAACATATTATTTTTTGACAAAATAAAAATGACTCACTTATAAAGTATTTTGGCGTGTCTAAGGGACATCCTGGGTTAACTTTCGTATTATTCCGAGGGTAATTTTGAATTTCCTAAATGTGACTCTTCATCACTAAAAAGTGAAAAGAACAATCCCCAACGACTTAGCAGTGTAAGGATATACACATATTGCTACTTGGTCAATCAATACACTTAATATGCAATTGTTCAAACATTACAATAACTCTAAAATTATTTTGTTTCATCAAATTAGGGTAATACTAACCTGTGTCCCAAAAACAAAAGTTAATGACCTTTTTGTAAAAACATTCTTTTGAAATGCATGCATTCAATTTTTTGAAACTTTAAACATTATTTTATTCAACTCAAATTTTTTAATTCTAACTGCACAACTCAAGTCAGCAACACCCGTCAAATTATATGGATTACTATATAAAGGTGAACCTATATTGCATCATGACTAAGAAAATTCAAGCATTTCTTCGGGCCCATGATATGCTTATGTATGATGTTGCAAATAAAATTGAGAAATCCACACCAAGCTTTCTTTTGTCAAAATAAAAATACAAGTTAACTGAGGATATCATCTAGCAAGTCACTGATAGGCACATGAAGAAACAGAAGCTTTTTTATAATCCAACAACTAATAGCTGATCACACATGGAAACAGAAAAGAACCACCTAAAGATAAACTAAACATGGGCATCAAGATAACTTCAGCACCAAGCAACTTAAATATCAACACTATTCTTAGGCATTGTCGATTGCTTGTAAACCACACATATCTGGAAAACTAGAACAATCCTACCGATAGTTTACAAAAGGGTGAAATCGTTGGACAAAAGTTTAGTTTATCTAATTTTTCCCGATGGTAAACTGAATCGGTTGACTTTTTACTTTTGACTGTCATGACTTGTAAACATCGAGCATTCTGTAAAATATATTTTGCAAATCGAAGTGAATCTGGCATACCATCATAGCTTATGGTGCAAGATCTGAGGTGAGATGAAATGCATTCAGGAACAGAATTTGGACATTTCCAGTTTGTCAATGATGTGCTGCTGATACTCAATGCCCACGAACATTCGTGAAACCCGTTTTGGGCGTATTTGGGGAAAATCTATTTCAAGAAAAATAGAGACAGAATACAATAAAGGTGAGTTGGTTCAAATATATAAAAAAAGAGGAAATATAATACAAACATTCAAGTTTTGTAGAATACAATAAAAAATCACAGAAAATAGTATATATAATAAATGGGACGAACCTCATCAATTAAAAGAATTTCAAGGTTAGGACAATTCTGGAGCACATCCATTAAGTCATTCCAGCCATAGAAGTGAACAAACATTAACTTAAGGTGGATCAAGTTTTGAAAAATGGGAGAGCCTTTGAAATAGGAAATGATGTTTTCATTGGGAAGCCTCACCTCTAACTGCAAATTTCTCAAGACAGAAAACAAGATAAGAAAATAATTGAAATGGCATCTATCCAATCACTATTATAAACTATGATTTTCTTTTTCTAGTTCATTGAATAATTGATGTAAATAATTAAGGAAGTCATATCGTATTTGTACCTGTAGAAACTGGACATTATAATGTATTGCTTTAAAAAAAACATGATACGGACCGTTACCCACTCGTGTGAGTGGGATACTTGCACTTTCTTTATAGCCAACCATAATATACAAATCTTCAAGAACCAATGATTTAGATATCAACTTCTTGAGATCGTCTGAATTTTGTAAATAAACACTTTTCAAATGAAGGGTTTTAAGCGAGGGAAGATCAACCGACAAAATATTTCCCGCCATACATAACCTCTCGAGTTTGAGAATCACAAGGGTTCGGCAACTAAAAATGTTGTTGGGTGCTACGGAGATAAAATCATCCACCAAGGAATTGGAGTGCGACATATAAATTTCGAAAGCAGTATAGAAATGAAACAAGGAGAGTTGGAGGTCCTCGACGCCACGCAGTTTTGCAGCTTCAATCCATTGATCATGGTTGAAAAGTAATAATTCAGGATGGCAACAGTTAAGGTGAAAGGCTCTAATAGGTTGGTTATTCATGTCTGGGGATAGCATGACTTTGTCAACACAGCGACGGAAGCATTGGAATTCCTCTTCGCCTTTAACTAATTTATCATCAAAATGGAGAACTACCATGAATTTGCATAGTGGTTTCCACCTCTTGGAAAGAACACTGGTGGTGTGAGCAAATATAGGAGGAAGAAAAGAGAGTATGCGAGTCAGTAACTCATCTGGTAATTCACTAATCCTATCAACCATAGCTTTGAACTTTGTATCCTTTGCCATGAATTTTCTCTAAACCTTTCTGCAACAGTAAATGAATTTCATCTATTAATCAAAACAACGAAATTACTTTCTCTCTGCCAATTAGGTTTGAACAATGTTACCATGCAGACTAATGAAATTAGCTATTATTAATCAACACAATTTTATAAATTCAAACAATCAATGACTAGCCAGTGCACATAACATGAAGGTGATAGAGAGTGAAGATGAGAAAGATTTTACCGGATTTTCAAACTGCTCCTCAAACCCTAGTGTGGACTCACAATGAGGGTTTTTGCTTTCGTTTCTCGGAATAAATATAGGAAAAACGGTTGTTTTTGGAGATTACTAATTCTTTGAGTTGGCTTGGGATGTTATGTTCTTCTTTTTTTTTTTTTTTAAGCAATAATATAATAACCGGAGAACTAAGGGTTCTCCAACCTTATTACACAGAAAACAGATTAATACCGTCAAAAGTCAATATTACAAACCAATTATAATTACGACATAAAAGACACCGGGTCCTTAACAAAATCGTAAAAGCTACAATTGGGATGAGCAATATCGCCTATAAAATCGTAAAAGCTACACCGGGTTCTTCTAATGATTACTAATGCTTTCATTTTATTTTGATTATATTTTGATTTATGTTTAGTAGATTATATTTTGATTTATATTTAGTAGATTATATTTTGAATAGCTAAAACAAAATCAATATGTTATTATTTTGAAAATTAGAATTTAAATAAAGACTAGTTATAATATTATTATTCTTATCTAAAACAAATCTTTTACTATATCATTATTCTTATAATGTTATTAGAGTTATACGTTTTTATAGATTTTTTAAATAGAAAAATGTAAATTACATAAAAGTATGTAATTATATTTATTACAAAAACTTGATAGAATAATTGAAAATACTTTAAGAGAATTATTCAAGTTTAAACACACCAAAAAATTATATGTGTGGAGATTGTTCCATTCTGAACCAGATATGAGAAGAAGAACGGTGGTGATGACAAATCGTAGATTTCAACGCCGTGGAGTGAGAGATTTGTAAGGTTGGCACTCCAACGCTCAAGTTAGCATGTGAGGTAGAATAGTAAATTCAAATTGTGTTTTTAAACCTGGTAATTGAAGTTGCCGCATTCTCTATATATAGTTCAGAAAGCATAACTAACTTGCTATTTGTTAGCTATAAATTGTGGAGAGCCCTTGATGCATCCATAAGTCATATTTTTGATGATCATTAGAATGATGATCTTTGCGTAATAGGAAGATTCTTAAGGAGTGAGACCTTTCTCTGGCCGTTGACCTTTCTCATACCTTTCTCAATCGTGGAAAAGTTGACTTCACTTTGTTTATTAGTTTATTAGACGTAAAGTAAATCATATTCTTTTAGTCCAAATATATATAAATCATATCATATTCAGTTCAACTGATGAGTGTCTTTGTCAAGAGTTTGCAAGTTTGATGCAAGATGAATTTGAGATGTCTCTTATGGGAGAGCAGACATATTTCATGGGTTTGCAAATCAAGCAAGCTGAAGAAGGCACTTTCATAAGTCAAACAAAAATACTGCTTAGAGCTTCTCAAGAATTTCGATATGAAATACTCGGAAAAGTATTTCAACATCTATGGCATCTAATGTGCTAATTGATAAAAACAAAAGAGAAGTGTATTTCGACATGACCATGTATAGAGGTATAATCGGACCCTTACTCTATTTAACTACGAGTAGGCCAGATATCATATTTAGCGTGTGTATGTGAGCAAGATATCAAGCATCACCTAAGGAATCTCATTTTATGATCGTAAAATAAATTTTGAGGTATCTTAACGGAACCTTGCAACACAGTCTTTGGTGGTACCTGTCACTTATTTGTAAGTTGTTTAGTTTTTTGGCATAGTAAAAACGCTTAAAAATGGAGAAGTAACGGAGGATAAATGGATGCGCTTCCATGAGACGGGACATCTCATAGCAAGTGCATATGAGAGACCGTGTATTAATCTTACAAGATACAGTTTCTCGTAAACATATTTCCCACTACGCACTATTCCACCTCCAAATCTAAATAATCGATATATCTGTGTTAAGTTGATTTCTAATCTGTGATATTTTCTTCAAGTTTATTTGAAACCGGGATGTCCTATACCAGTTACATCACCGAAGTGGACAAATCATTTTACAATCGAATCCTAGACTTGGTCGGACCAATTATTGAAAGGATACAAGAGTACACCAAATTGAACAACATTGAAATAGCAAAAAATAGGGAAAAGTCAAAGGGGATACCATCGGTAGATTTGTCGGCCGACAATTATTTCGGGTCATTTACGTAATTATTTATCATATTATTGTATGTGACATTTTGTTAACATATTACGATGCTAAATAAAAACATTTTGTTATTATGTCTCTATGTTGGATTTTGTCTCTTGTTTTGTTTTTGTTTCTGTTCTATATTATGCTTTTGTTTCTGTTTTTTTATACCAGGGCAGTTACCAAAAATGTACGTTCGGTTTGGAATCAAAAATGAATTTTTAGTTCATTTCCTGTAAGCAGATAGGGTTTATGTGGTCCATAATATCCTCCAGCTATTATATATAACCTCATTTTTCATATTGTTTCATACCAAAACACCAAAAACCAGAATGAGCATCATAAGACATGTTGGAAATGTTCACTTTACTGGCAATACACCATCACAAGAATTTAAGATCATTGAGTATACTCCCCTTGAAGATCTGCATTACACACTGCAGGAGCTTCTACCATATGACGACAATCGAAAAGTTGTGAAGATCGAGTACCGCTCGCTATCCTTTGACAACGAAAGGAAGCTTGAGTTCATCAACCATGAGCTAAACACGAGCGCTGATTTACGGACTATGTGTAGAACCTTTTTCCGTTTAGAAGCAAAAGTTTCAGTCGAGCTTGATGCGACTTTTGCGAGTTTGGTCGATGATATTATCAACATGCTGTAACGTCCACCTGGACGTTGAAGTGTAAGGTTTATATTATGTTAAAAAAATCCTTAATGTATTGCTTATGTTATGTTATCAATGTTGGAATTATTGTATTTTGAGTTTGTGAATTTGGTGTATTTCTAGTCAGTTTTTTCTACTTTCAGTGTATCAACATACCAGAAATGCAACTTCGGGTGCATCCCGGAAATCCATTTTCGAGAAAATTGATTTCTTATATATCAAATTTTAGTGCGGCCCATAAATGTTTTTTCAGTTTTCAGGGGTATTTTTAGAATTCCACGTGGTGCATAAGAAAACCATAGGATGGGTTAAGAAACTCTCAAACTTTATTGATGGTTATTATTTTGATAAGGTGGTGAGTTTGAAGGGATTTTCTTTCTCTATCCGGTGGTGGTGAAAAAAACTTAAAACCCCAAAATGTCCTTCAGAGATGAATTTCAAACGCATCATAAATCAAGTTATTTTCGAAGATACATTTTCGAAATATCTCACTATTGATCTTGAGAATTTTTAGAGATGCATTTCCGAAATAACCTAATATTTAATATGAAAATTATTGCATTAAAAATATTACATAAAATTTTAGTTTCAATTGCAAATTAATGACATGATAAATTATTATGATTTTTTATAATTGATTTTTTTTTCAATTTTAGTTAATTATTCATTAATGGAATTAAAATTGGTAAGTTATGATTTAAATTATGTTTAATTTCGATCAATTACTTTAATTTAAATTAATATCAATTTCTTTTAATTATATTTTAATAAAAATTTATTTATTTGATTTAAGTGAATAGTAAAAAATTATAATGATTCTTTGATAATAATTTATCTATTTGATGTAATAGTTAGATTATTGTTTTATTCTTTGTTATATGACGATTGATTACAATAATTAATAATTCACAAATAACTATTATAATTGTTTTTAATATAAATTTTAAAATTTAAATGATTAATTTTATTAATAGATAAATTGATTTAGAATTCAATTCAATAAATTTGAAACTTATTCCGTTAATTAATAATTTTTCACAAGATCAAATATTGAGATAATTCGGAAATACATCTCCGAAAAACACCATTTTTTGCAAAAAAATAAAAATAAAAATAAAAAATTTATAGAGGTGGAAAAATAAATTCCCAAATTTGAATCTTTGATGGCGTCTAATGGAAATTGGACATTGGGAGATGTAAGGATACACACATATTGCACCGTTCAGACCTTGCAATAACTCAAAGCTATTTTGCTTAATCAAATTATATGGATATTACTCTATAAAGGTGAATCTATATTGCATCATGACTAAGAAAATTCAAGCAATGCTTCGGGGCCTATGATATGCTTATGTATGATGTTGCAAACAGAATTGTGAAATCCACACCATTCTTTCTTTTGTCCAAAATAAAAATACAAGTTAATTGAGGATATCATCTAACAAGTCACTTATAGGTACATGAAGAAACAGAAGCTTTGATATAATCCAACAGCTAATAGCTGATCACACATGGAAACAGAAAAGAACCACCTAAAGATAACTTCATGACCAAGCAACTTAAATATCAACACTATTTTTAGGCATTGCCGGTTGCATGTACATCACACATATCTGGAAAACTAGAACTATCCTATTGAAAGTTTACAAATGGGTGAAATCTTTGGACATGAGTTTAGTTCATCTAAATATTCGCAGTGGTGAACCGATTCGGCAAACATTCTATTATTCACTGTCATGACTTGTAAAAGTTGAGCATTCTGTAAAACATATTTTGCAAATTGAAGTGAATCCGCCATGCCTTCATAGGTTAAGGTGCAAGATCTGAGGCGAGATGAAATGCATTTAGGAACCGAATTTGGACATTTCCAGATTGTGAACGGATTGGTGACTTTCAATGTCCACTCACATTCGCGATATAAGTTCTCAACGTAGTTGGGTATAATCTATTTCAAGAAAAATAATGACAAACGTTCAAGTTTTATTATTCTAACTATAACAAGATTTATAGAATACACTAAAAAAACACACACAATATATAATAAATGGGACAAACCTCATCAATTAAAAGAATTTCAAGGTTGGGACAATTGTGGAGCACATCCATTAAGTCATCCCAGCCATAAAAGAAGGCAAATATTAATTCAAGCTGGATCAAGTTTCGAAAAACTGAAGAGCCTTTGAAATAGGAAATGATGTTTTCATTGGGAAGCCTCACCTCTAACTGCAAATTTCCAAGACAAAAAACAAGATAAGAAAATAAATGAAATGAGGTAAGGGGTAAGGATTAAAGAAGTGATATCGTATTTGTACCCGTAGAAACTGAACGCTATAATATACTGCTTTAAATAAAACATGATATGGACCCTTATCTACTCGTGTGAGTGGAATACTTGCAGTTTCTTTGTAGCCAACTATAATATACAAATCTTCAAGAATCAATGATTTAGATATCAATTTCTTGAGATCGTCTGAATTTTGTAAGTAAACACTTTTTAAATGAAGGGTTTTAAGCGAGGGAAGATCAACCGATGAAATATTGCCCGCCACACATAACCTCTCGAGTTTGAGAATCACAAGGGTTCGGCAGCTAAAAATGTTGTTGGGTGCTACGGTGATAAAGCTATCCACCAAGGAATTGGAGTGCGAGATATACATTTGGAAAGCAGTATAGGTATCAAACATGAAAAGTTGGAGATCCTCCACACCACGCCGTTTTGCAGCTTCAATCCATTGATCATGGTTGAAAAGTAATAATTCAGGATGACAACAGTTAAGGTGAAAGGCTCTAATAGGTTGGTTATTCATGTCTGGGAATAGCATGACTTTGTCAACCCAGCGACGGAAGCATTGGAAATCCTCTTTGCCTTTCACTAATTTATCATCAAAATGAAGATCCACCATGAATTTGCATAGTGGTTTCCACCTCTTGGAAAGAAGTGCGGTAGTGTAGGCGAAATTAGGGGGAAGAAAGGAGAGTAAGTGACACAGCAACTCATCTGGTAACTCACTAATCCTATCGACCGTAGCTTTGAACTTTGTATCCTTTGCCATAAACTTTCTCTAAATCTTTCTTTCTGCAACAATAAATGAAATTCAAACAAAATTATTTAAACAATCAAATTTTGGGACCGTTATTACTCGCACCACCAGTCCTTTTATGAGATACACTTCAACTTTTTTTTATTAAATAATTAATGTATTTGATCCTAATTAAATACATTAATTATTTAATGAATATAGGTGAAGTCTCTCTTATTAAAAGGACCGGAGATAGGATTAATTAACTCTCAGATTATAAAAAATTTATGATTTCTCAACGACTATAAATACCTCAATCTCAAATTCCCAATTAGGTTTTGAATAAAATTCCTGAGCATAATAGAGTTGTTATGAATAAGATAAGAGTGCACATAAACATGAAGGTGATGACAGAGAGTGAAGATGAGAAAGATGTTACCGGATTTTCAAACTGCCCCTCGGATCACCGTGTTGTCAGCCCCTGCTCGACTCGTAGTGGAACTCACAGTAAGGGTTTTTGTTTTGTAGCAGGGTCTGTCTTTTGTTTCGCTTGAGGTTCTTCTAATGATTAGTAATTCTTTATTTGCGTTTTGATTAGCTAAAACAAAATTAATATATTGTTTAGTTTTTCTAAAAAAATTAGAATTTAAATAAAGAGTATTCATAGAATTATAATTTTTATCTAAGATGAATTTCGTATATTATGATTTCGACCTCTGTCATGATGATTATATCTTTTATAGATTTTTAAATAAAGAAGTGTAAATAGAATAATTTAAAGTACTTTAAGGGAATTATTTTGAGTTCAACTATACTAAAATATTTAATGTGTGAGGATCAGGGCTGGTCCAGATTTTTTAGAAGTTTAGGGCTAATAATAAAAATCGATTCTGAATAATTAATTTTAAATTTTGGTCATATAATAATTTTTAAATTTTTAATTATAAAAATAAATATTATTTAAATTTTACATTAAAAATTAATGGTTAAGAAATAATTATATGTATTATAAAAATGTATATGGAGAAAATTCGTATCATTTATAAAAGAAAATTGATTATTTAAACATTTTCTACAATGTTAAAACCAAAATATTGTAATTAATAAAAAATATCGAAGTTATAAAATGATAAAAAAATACCTCAGAAACCTTTGTTTTTGTCAATTTATACTAATTGATAGAGTAATATAAACATTAAAATATTTATATTTTACAAATATACTTAAAATGATAAGAACCTGAAATTTTGAAATATTGAGATAATAGACTCAGAAATTTAATTAGAGTTCAAAGTAGTATAAAGAAATAAGATTTAACCACGAAGGTTTAAATCCACCATAAGTATTACCCTTAATTCAATATTTATCACATCTTAATTTGAATTAAAAAAAAGGTTTAATCACGGATGAATACTGAAACAATTAGATTCGAATATTTACTTGTATTTTATTTTTTAATTAGACAATTAATGTGGAACCAACGGAAACGGTAAATTTTAACACTTCACTAAAAAGTACAGTAGCATTTTAGATTTATACTGCTTAATCATATTGGTCCTTTCTTCATTCATTATTCACAACCGTAAGCAATAAGATTTGCTAGTGATGCTTCTTACCTGCATTTCACTTTTTTCTAGAATGACATGATGTCTAGAATGACATGATAGTTTATAACATCATATCATCATATTAACAATACTAGAATGACATGATTATTAAACATAGAATGACATGGATGTTCTAAAATTAACTGGATAATTTAATATTATCATTACAAGGATTAAACATTAGTCTAGTAAAACTAAACAAGGATGTTGTATCTCTGCCTTGTCTCCAAATGAGAATCCATTAAACAGCAACCGATGATAATACAAACTCGTTAACATGATTAGACGATATTCAGAAAGATCCATAAAAGTATCAACCATCTAGAGGCAATTCTCCGCATTTAACAATTCTGGAAGGCTTTGTAGGGATATCTAACCTGCTTGTTTCCTGAGACTCAAGTATCCTCACAACATCCATTCCTTCAATGACATGTCCAAACACAACATGTCGATCATCTAACCATGGAGTCTACATCACAAAACCACAACATTAAGATCGATAGTATGCAAAAGATCATTCGTCTAACCATGACCACTAAACATGTTACTTAGCATTGACAGAAAATCAGAAAAGTACTCCAGCTTAATATTCAAACATGATGCATATTTAAATTAACAACCAATCACTGGTTTTTTATTTTAGTCTTAACTAGAAATTTGAAGTTTACTTTCATAAAAGATAAGTACGTAAATTTGTAACTAAACAGAATTCAGGACAGTACGTGTTTCTCACCTTTACGGTGCAAATAAAAAATTGACTGCCGTTGGTATTAGGGCCGGCATTGGCCATGCTCAAAACTCCAGGACCAACATGCTTCACTGCAAGAAAGTGTTGAAAATAGAATTTTCAGTAGATTAATAACACTATCGTAAGCTCAAATTAAGATATTACTGTACAGGCAGCAACAAAGACATACAAGCAAAATTCTCATCTTCAAAACTCGAACCGTAGATACTTTTTCCACCGGTTCCCTGCAGCCAATAGAAACACGTTTTGAGTGAGAAGAAACATAATTACGCTCAGTGAGCCAAACACATGGCAAGGGAAAGTAAATACGCATATTAACATATAAACAAATATGACAGACTATTGACATATAGAAACAAATGCAACAAGTCTCACATTTCCTTCAGTGAAGTCCCCTCCCTGAATCATGAATTCTTTGATTACGCGATGGAAGGAGCATCCTTGGTAACCATATCCTTTCTCTCCTGCATAAAGATTATTAAACTCAATCAATAAAATGCCATGTTACACAATTTATTCAATGTAGCTGGTAATTCAAGTACAAGAACAAAGCTGCTGAAAAATATGATTACTTGCCTGTGCACAAAGCGCGGAAATTTTCAACTGTTTTCGGAGCAACCTCTCCGAACAAGCCCAAAACAATTCTGCCCACAGCTTTACCCCCAATATCTACATCAAAGAAGCATTTGGTTGTCACTTTGGCTTGCAGCTCTTGAACCTAACAGTGATAAAACCAGGTAAGATCCAACATCTTATAATCACAGTATAATTTGACTATTCAACAATGCCAAGAATTTTTTGGTTAATAAAGTAGTCAATAAGTTTATCAACATGAAATTATCAAAATCAACAATCCAAATGCTTCCGGAAACAACACATCCAACACAACATCTTAGTCTCCACTACACTTCCTTTCTACACTTACTTTATTCTCGTGTTGGTTCTTAATAGTCCAACATTTTGTCTCATATAACATCACAGGTCTTACAGTAATGCGATAAATAAATTGGAGTAAACAACCATTTTGGTTCACAACAGTCCTCCTCGAATGTATCAAAATTAAAAAAAAAAAAAAAATCCCAAATGAAAATCTTACATTTTCAGCGGCAGCAGCACATGTGACTTTTCTATATCTAATTGAAGTTGCTCCAGCTTGTTGTGTGGTTGAAAACTTCAAAGGAAAATGTGATTTTGATGGCAATGATGTGTTGTAACCAATCCTTGATACGGTTTGTGACCTTTGAACCAGAGACACGTCTTGGCTAAAATTACCCTAAAAAAAACAAATGGCACATTTAAAACCCTAAACCCTATTTTGTACAAACATGAGTAGAGATTAAGAGAATAGATTTGATTTGAAGATAGAGAGAGAAACCTGAAGATGAGAAAGTGTGTTGTGAGATTGAAGAAATTGAGTTGAGAATGAAGACGCCATGGGTACACGAAACAACCTAACTGCAACAAGAAATGGTTTCTCTAAAGCCAAAGCGGTTGAGAATTTTGAAAAACGAACACGATAAGTTACTGAAGCGGTTCTATTTTTTGTTTTGCTTTTTGGTACAAAAAGCGGTTCTAATTTAATATTTGTCCTCTTACATTGGTTTCTCAGTCGCATTGGAAAATACATAATCCCTCCGTCTCATAATAAATGTCCAATTTGAGCAATGCGCGGTTTTTAAGAAAATGATTGGATGTGTTGGTTTTAGTAAAAAAGTTAATGTCATTTACTAAAATATCCCTATTAATAGTAGTTGAATAACGTGAAAGTTAATAAATAGGGATATAATAGTGGAAAAATAATAATGATTGATGCATTGAAATTGTAAATGGACAATTACTTTGAGGCAAAGAAAAAATACAAATGAGACACTTATTATGAGACGGAGGAAGTATTTGTTAAAAAAAATTTTGAAATATATTTATTTTAATACTATAATTTATAGATTAATTATTTGTTATTAGTATTTCTTTTAAATAAAAACTATTTCGTATTTGTATTTATATTTGTTTATTAACTAACAATAAAGATATTCTTTTAGTGGAATTGTCAAAATTTTATTTTAATAGAATGTTACAAGTTTAATGAAATTGGACTCTTGTACTTGGAAAAGACTAATTTGTCCTTTGTTCATAAAATTACACTTATTTGTTTTGGGGTAAAAGTATCTAAAATTTACTTTTTCTAATCAATGGTGTCATATTGTTCTATTCTAATGAAATAGTTATGAGTGAAGACCCATTTTGGTTCCTCACAAATATTACACGAGTCAAATTAGTCATTCACAATAAAATAGACTCAATTTAATCTCTTATAAAATTTAACTGGATCATATAAGTCTTTCTGTTAATATTTTTTTCAAACCGGTTTTTCCTAGTTTTAAATCGTGACTGGATTGCCACGTTGGATTTTATTTTATTTTCATTTTTTAAATTTTTATTTTTAATTTCTTTTTTACACAATTATAAATTAATAATATAAAAAAGCCAAAATTGTTTCTTATAAGGAGTTGAACTCAGACCCATGTGGTTAATCTTAAACAATTCTAAATTTAAAATAAAAAATACAAAATTTGTATCAATATGGTCTCGAACCTAAGTCTCTTCAGATTAAATGACAGTCAATTTAATAAAATAGAAATTGATTTGTCTATTTGTAAATGATAGTCACTTTACTAACAATAATTTGTCTAGTTGTTATTGATAGTCACTTTACTAACCGTAGAAATTGTTTGTCTGGTTGTAAATGATAATTACTTTATTAACAATAGAAATTGATTTATTTAGTTGTAAATGATAGTCACTTTACTAACAATAGAAATTGATTTGTCTTGTTGTAAATAATAGTCACTTTACTAACAATAGAAATTGATTTTTCTAGTTGTAAATGATAGTCACTTTATTAACGATAGAAATTGATTTGTCTAGTTGTAAAGTGAAAATCATTTAACTTGAAGGGACTTGGATTTGAGACCTCATGGATAAAAATTTATGTATAAAATTAGTTAATATTAGTAGAAATCATGAAAATTACTTATTTAAAATTCCTTTATAAGAAATAATTTTGGCTTTTTTGATATTATTCATTGATAACTGTTTAAAAATGAAATTAAAAATAAAGAATAATTTAGTATTTAAAAAATAAAAAATAAAAAAATCTAACGTGTCAGTCCAGTCACGGTTTAAAAGTATGAAAAGAACCGGTTTAGAAGTAGGAAAAAACCGATTTGAGAAAAATATTAGCAGAAGAACTAATATGATCCGGTTAAATTTTGCAAGGGATTAAGTTGGGTCAATTTTTTTGTGAGGGACTAATTTGACTCGTGTAATATTTGTGAGGGACCAAAATGGGTCTTCACTCAATAGTTATTGTTTTATGCTTTTGCTTGCTATGTTTGAACTGATTGATGATGTCATACGGTTTAGTTGCTATTATTTTTCCTCTTTTACCTTTTGCCAAGCTACAATTCAAAATTCAATTTTGAAAACAAACAAAATGCCTATTAAAAAAAAAACAAAATCTTCTGACACTCTCTCCCTCTCGTCCTTTCTCTCACACTCTCTCTCTTCTTCCTTCTCCTTCTCCTTCTTCTTCCGATATATGTCTTTGCCATTTCGTTTTCCTCTCAAAGCTAAAGCTACAAATGCCTCTCTTGTCAAATGTTTTGGAATCTTCGATCTATGTTGCGGTTTAAACTAATCTTCACAAATAAACCCTAAAAAGTGATTTGCTTATTCAACATATGAAGACGGAAGGTGAATAACCTGGTTTCAAATTTGAATATGTCGGAACAAGTTGGAAGCCCTAAAAGCGGGGGCTTTGTTTATGTTTTAGTTCGGTTGATGACAGCCGGTTCAGTTCCACGATTCATATCTCGCCACCAACGTTACTATTTATCTTTAGGTGTGTTCAATGTTGATGATTTAGGGTTTATATGTTTTGTTGATTGGGGGTTTTCTTACGGTGTTTTATTGATTGGGGCTTTTTTATAACGAGATCTTAATGCTGATTATTAATTTCTGTTTGTTTTAGTGGCCCTCATACATGGTATCTACAGGCCAGGAGGAAAGGAAACATCGATGTATTTGTTTTTTAGTACAAGCTTTTATTTTGTGTGTTGATTTTTAGTTAGAGTTTCATTAAACCTGTATATTTTTTGTCTCATTTACCCCTCAATGTCTTGCAGCAAGTTTCTACATTTTCACCAATTGCAGATGGAAGTCTACTTGTATGTTTGTTGGTATATTTTCTCAATAATAATGTTATAGACTGATGAAAATTAATAATAATGTTACATAATGTAAAAGGTGGCTTAGATGTGTATTTTGTTGATGACCACTTGCAGATCTTAGATTTGGCTTTTGATGATGAGAAGTCTCACAATATAAAGAACTAAATCACTAATGCCCTGTAGGATCTTGAGATGATACTTGATTCCTTATTAAGGTGGGAACTAAACCGAGTTCGGTTTTACGCTCACGATGTTCCACGACAGAGGAGGGACTGTTGGAAGAGGGGGAAGTCCTACTCATCTTGCTATATTATCTCATCCTTTGAGTTCAATAAATTATGGTAGATGAAAAAGACTAATCTCTTTTCTGTTCTAATTAGATTTGGCATATTTGTCCTTCCTTATTTTTCCTTTCCATGCAGGGTGCAGTGTAGGAAAATATAGCAGGGAGGATTCCTGGAATACAAAATTTCTCAGTTTAGTAGTTTTTGTTTTTAGTCCTTTTAACCCTTTTGAGTACGATAAGATTCAAAACTTTTGCCCATTCTATTTCTTACAAGCTATATTTTGTAGTTGTACTCTTTTGCATTTGTGAAGCTCTTCTTCATCAAAGTGGTAATTCTCTGTATGATCAAGTTCTCCATCCAAACATGCAGTCCCCGCAGTAAATTCTACTTGCATTTGATTCTCACTCAGCTGCTGGTAATTATCAACAGGTTTTTTAATTCACAGCTTCACAAGTTCATAAACATATTGGGTGAAACTATCCCTGTTTCTAAATTTATATTGACAAATTTTATATTTCCTTTCTCTGTGTACAACGTATGTTACTATCTTACTTATGTTTTCATTCATTACTGTTCAATATGTATGTGTTGTGTACAACGTATGTTCTATATTATGCCACTTCTGAGATAAATTCATAGTATTGAGTTGATTTGTTTAAAACTCCTTTTATGTAGTTTACATAACTGGATTGAAGGTTTATATTGGAAGCAGCATGAAATAAAGATCCAAACATGGACAATTACTTATGATTGGCTTCAAGTTGATGATATTAGTTATATGCCTTACTAATGTTTCAATAATAGTGTTCAGATAATTTAGAGTTAGAATATTTTCGACAAAACTGACCATGCCATTGTTGTTGCTGCTGCAGAATAATCGAAGGAGTTTTAATCTGTTCATCTTGCACCATCGGGCAACTGTTGTTCTTCGGGTGAACAATTAAGGTTTGTTTGTTCGCTTGGAAACAACATGGATGTTATAATTTAAAGGGTTAAATGGCATTCACCCCCTACCATATAGGCGTGTTTTGATTTACCCCCCTTAAAAAAAAATTAAAGCAGACCTTATCAAAGATAGATTCCATGAATGTAGCCCTTGGTCATTTTTTTTGGAGAAGATTCTAGGAATATTTCCTATGTGGACAATTTGGAACAACTGACTGTGTAAATGCTTGCCACATAGGATCCTTTGTTTTCTTAGTTCGCCCCCTGAAAATAGCTGACAATTTGGAACAGCTGACTGCGTTTGACTTTATGCACAGAGTTGTTAACATTAATCACAAAGCTTTTAATCTGAAAGGTAATGTGTAATTTACTTATCTCATAGTGATACATTTTGGATTTATGATGATGATATGGAAAGAAAACACTAGCTGGATTAATAAAAGATGGGATTACTGCAGTTACACACTATTACTCGAATGATTTTCACACGGAATTCAGACTGCAAGTACGTTTAATATCGGGCATAGTTTTTTTTTATATGAAGTTTTTTATATGAAGTTTTTTTGGTTCGTAGTGCTGTCAAATATCGGGCATGGCGGCGCCATCAGTCACCGTCATCAACATTAGCTTTTGCAAGACCTTATACTCCTCTGCTCTCTTCTCCCAGACGTGCAGAAAGCATTCTGCAGAAAAAAATATTTGAACCGCTCTGCCAATACAATTTGAGAGTTTAATGAAGGGGCCAATCAATGTATATATATAAAAATGATAATAGGAATGAAGTGTTGCTATGTAAAATCTTGGTGGAGTGAAATACTCATTACTAAAAAAATATTAAATGTTAATATTTCTTTCATTTGCACTAATATTTTGTATATTTAGCTATTGTTTAAATTGTTGTTATTCATTATTCTGGCTCTGGTGCCTCACCTGTTTAGTTATACAATTAGAGAGAAATCATCACAAATTATGTACAATTCTTCAAAGTTTTTTGTCTTTTAAATTTGAATTTGAGGTTAGATGAGATGGAGAAAACACAGAAAAAGAAATTTGATTTGGTCGCTATAGATCTTTTCATGGTTACTCAGAAAGAAGTTTCTTTGTCATTTAAAAGATCATTTCATAAATTAATTACGATTTCTTTTAGATTAACATTTTGAGTCCTACAATTATATATATTTTAGTCTCAATTGCTAAGTTCTAAATACCTAAGTTGCGATTATGTTATGACAAATACTTTTTATTTTATCTAATTGTAATTTAATATATATAAAATGCTTCCCCACCTAATTTTCATTGGAATTATACACGAAATTTTTTTGCAGTTAAATATATTTTTTATTTTGTTGTAAAAAACAAATGCGCGCACAACACCAGTACCCGTACGAACGCACGGGTATCCTTCTAGTTTGTTAACAAGATTTTTGAAATATATTTATTTTAATACTATAATTTATAGATTAATTATTTGTTATTAGTATTTTTTTAAATAAAAACTATTTCGTATTTGTATTTATTAACAATAAAGATATTCTTTTAGTGGAATTGTCGAAATTTTCTTCTAATAATATGTTTATGTATAATTATTAATAAATTTGAATTAATAGCCGAACATCTGTTTACATTTTATAATGATTACTATTAAACTATGGTCATATATATATATATATATATATATATATATATATATATATATATATATATATATATATATATATATATATATATATATATATATATATATATATAAAAAGGAGGGTTATATTTACTCCAGGAGTAAGTTATTATAACTTACTCAAAATCTAGATCATCGATTCTTCTCAATCTAAGGTTTAAAATAATAAGTAATAGTTTTCTCTCTCCACATTTAATTACTTATTATTTTAAACCATTAGATTGAAAAGAATCAATGATATAGATTTGGAGTAAGTTATAATAACTTACTCTTGGAGTAAATATAACCATATATATATATATATATATATATATATATATATATATATATATATATATGAGGAGGGTTATATTGACTCCAAAAGTAAGTGTTCAACACTTACTCCAAATCTTAACCATTGATTTTCATTAATCTAACTCTTTTAATTGATCATTTAATCTAATTATTTTTGGAAATATTTTTCTATATAAAACTTTAATTAAAGCCGTTGGATTAATGATAATCAACGAATAAGATTTGGAGTAAGTGTTGAACACTTACTCTTGGAGTAAATATAACCCTCATATATATATATATATATATATATATATATATATATATATATATATATATATATATATATATATATATATATATATATATATATATATATATATATATATATATATATATGAGAAAATAGGTGATGCACGGACAATGTAAAATAGTTTTACACTGTCAACCAATCACAATCATGTATCCAATTAAAACATTTTTTTATTTTTAAATATAACCCTCCTCTCTCTCTCTCTCTATATATATATATATATATATATATATATATATATATATATATATATATATATATATATATATATATATATATAGGAAATGACTTTTTTATATGGGAATGTGAGAATGCATCTGAACCATTGGATTTTAAAATAAATGGTGGAGATTATGTATGAGAATTTTTTCTCTCTCCTCCATTATTAAATAAATGATGTAGGAGAGAGAAAAAAGATCCACTTATAATCTCCACCATTTATTTTAAAATCCAATGGTTCAGATTCATTCTCACATTCTCATATAAATATGTCATTCTCATATGATATGCCATATATATATATATATATATATATATATATATATATATATATATATATATAATAAAATTTTAACAAATGAGACCTACATGTTACTCCTTTCCTGTCAAATTATAAGTCATTTTAAGTATTAGACAAATTAAAAATATATTTAATTTTGTATAAATAATATAATTTTTCAATATTATTCTTCATTTTTGACATGAAAAAATTTATAGAATTGTAAAAAAAATGCTATAGGATATATTAAAAAGAAAAATCATTAATGTTGTATTAGAATTGTTAAATAAGTTATAGTTTGAGAGAATTCCCTTCCATTGTTCTAACACTCACCCCTAAGCCAAATATTGTTTTGATTGTGATGTGGCTCTTGACTTGCACAATTAAAGGCCAATTAGTGGTCTTTGGAAAGCTCTAACGCTATTGAGATGAGGTTGTGCCTTTGAAAGGCGCCCAAGAACAGGATGCATGTTAAGTTGCCAGGGTCGATCAACTCTCATTTCACATCCCAATTGACCTACTAAATTGTGAGGATCATGAGCTCATTTTTATGGGGAAAAATATCAATTGCGCCTTTTCTAAAAAAATGTGATTCCAGATTCTCTGTCCATGCTTGAGATTCTGAAAGCTTTAGCAGGTGCAACATTTGCTGTTAAGACCTTCCAGACGTACTTTCCCGAGAAGAGTTAGATTTCCCCCCAAAGAAACCTCATGTGATGGTGTTGGTAGTCTTCTCAGAACCTTGCTCGAACATCCTCGTGAGAAGATGGTGAAAGCAATATTGAGAAGATGATGGGTGTAGTCCAAGTTAGTTTTATTAGATTCCACGTGGGCCCTAATTGTACTCGCAAAAAGTAAGAATGCGTGACAATCTCTAGTAATTAATGGTTGTCAACAGTTTTAAGATTTGTTGTGAGGTTGAGAGCTTTCTCATGTAGGGGTCAGAAACTATGTCAGCGTGTATCTCTATATCTATCATTTTATTGAGCGATATCACGATATTGGGAATTAACTGTGTTTCCTGAATTTCAATGAATTAACTACCTATTAATTCCCACAACTCTCTCTGTCCCAAAACTGACCCAATATAAGTTACCGGCAAAATCACACGCTTTGGATGAAGACACAAAAGATTTGGGAAACATATCCGAAGAAAGGGCGCCTTATCCAAAAGAGGGGCACTCAAACGAACAAAGGATAGATAAGGAAAGAACGATAGGCGAAGCGTATTCCTTTGCCATACCCCAATGACCCCTTCAAATTACACCATTACTCAGTCCCCTCAAGCACAAGGCCTCGTAGAGACTAGAGTGTTTTAGTCCCTTACCATCTTCGAATTTTTCACAAGAGCCTTATCGAAACCTTTATTCATATAGTTCTGGAGGCTTAGGTAAACCTTGCGGACAAGACTTAGGTGAGTCCCTCAATTGAGACCTAATTGAGTCTTCCTGACGAGACTTAGTTGAGTCACTCATGCGAGACCTAGTTGAGTATTCTTAGAGAGACTTAGTTGTCTCTTCATGACGAGATTTAGTTGAGTCCCTCAGGCGAGACTTAGTTGAGTCTTCCTGACGAGATTTAGTTGAGTCCCTCAAACGAGACTTAATTGAGTCTTGCTGAGAGACTTAATCGAGTCTTGCTGACGAGACTTAGTTGAGTCCGCTAGCATGTCTTAGTTGAGTCCCTCAAACGAGACTTAATTGAGTTTTGTTGACGAGACTTAGTTGAGTCCCTCAAACGTGTTTTAGTTGAGTTCAATTTTATAAAATGTTAAAGATTTCTTTATGTTTTATACAAATCTCCTCTCCCAAAATCCTCCCTTCACCTTCCCCCTAAACTCCCAATTTTATAAAATGTTAAGATTTTGACTTAATATGTGGTGTCAGGATATTTTAGATCTTGAACGTTTAGTTCATTGACAATTTCGACGCTAGCCGAACTCCCCAGCGGATTATTTAGTAGATTTTTGATGAATTTTTTCTAAATAGATCTAATTGCCAACCGTACTTTAACAATACTTAATAAAAATTTAAATCATAAGTGAGCCTTTCTCCTTGATGATTCACATTAACTCTCTCATTCTTTCTTCAATCCTTAACAATTACATTCAATTATTTCATTTTCTATTCGAAAAGAAAGTTTGGCTGAATCAGTGTGTGAAATCAGATGTTCTTACATGGCAGGAGATGCATCAGCCATGTGCAATGTGTGTGCATTTCCATAAGACATGGCACAATACTGGCAATGACATAATAACACCCACCTTTCAATTTTGACTTTGTAACATGCATAATATATTCTTAATTTAACAAATAAGTACATAGCTGCTTGTGAGAACTTAATTATTTTCTTCTATTTCCTGATGAACAATCAAAGTCAATGCAGACAAGTTAGGTAGTTGCATGTTACTACTAACATTAATTAAATCAAATATTCATACAAGTAATAGATAGTACGGAATACTAAACCTTGCATTAGTCCATTTGATAGCCTATCATTCAAATAATATATATAATTTAATCTATTTATCAATTATGAATATATATCCTAATACATGTTGACATGTTGTACATGATAGTACCACTGACGTACCATCAGAAATCTCATTATATTCCAATAGTTTATTGAATTTCAGTTAGTTGTTTCTATGGGCTAAAACCGCCTAACTGCACCTATAAATTCTCAAGAAAGTCTTCCATCTTTAGCATCAAAATTCTAGCAATTCCTTCTTCAACTAGTCAGAGAAATTTAAAGGATGGAAAAACTCATTATCTGTGTTCTTATATTGCTGATGAATTTACTCACTTCAGAACTCAGAGTAGAATCTGCTGTTTGGCAACAAGCTCATGCAACTTTTTATGGTGGAAGTGATGCCTCAGGAACAATGGGTATATTTCAACTTCTTGTTCATCATCTTTATCATAATAACTATATAATAATAAATTTGTTTTGATTAATTTTTTTTTAGGTGGTGCATGTGGTTATGGAAATCTGAACATAGATGGATATGGAATAAAAACAGCTGCATTGAGTACTGCTTTGTTTAATGATGGCAAATCATGTGGTGGCTGCTATCTGATAGTTTGTGATGCAAGAAAAGTCCCTCAATGGTGTCTCAGAGGCACTTCCATTACTATTACTGCCACAAACTTTTGTCCACCTAACTTTGCACAACCTAATGACAATGGTGGTTGGTGTAATCCCCCAAGACCACACTTTGACATGTCTCAACCTGCCTTTGAAACTATAGCCAAATATAGAGCTGGAATTGTTCCCATTCTATATAGAAGGTATGTCCCGTATCCGACATGTGTCAGTGTTGTCTGACACACTAACACATGTGGTTACATTTTTTTTATCGTTTTCTCAAAATTTTACTGATGTCAATGTATCAGTATCAATGTCATGTGAGATGTTTGTTATGACGATTACACTGGGGTGCTTATCAATTAAATCTATAAATATATGTGCATTATGGAAATATTTGTTGTTTATTTGTGCAGAGTTGGTTGCAGAAGAAGTGGGAACATAAGATTTACTATAAATGGGAGAGACTATTTTGAGCTGGTGCTTATAAGCAACATAGGTGGAGGTGGAGAGATATCAAAAGTTTGGATAAAAGGATCAAAAAAGAACAAATGGGAATCAATGTCAATGAATTGGGGTGCTAATTGGCAGAGTCTAAGTTATCTGAATGGTCAGAGTTTATCATTTAGAGTTCAACTCAAGAATGGAAAGACTCTTACAGCTATAAACGTTGCACCTTCCAATTGGAGATTTGGCCAGTCTTTCAAAAGTAATGTTCAGTTTTGATTCTCAACAAAATACTATGACTTATATGATATGAAATATGAGTCAATAATACTCCATTATTCTATTTTGGTCATTTATTTATGTAACAGTTATATAGTATATTGTGCTGATTTTGTGTAAGGAATTATTCCAAGTGGTTGGGGCTGAGCAATATATTTTAGTATTTGCAATGAAGGCTGCCAACTATGGTATAATAATATGTGTATGTAATCAGAAGCATACTTAAATGCTTTTATTAATATATATGCTGACGTCAAACCTTTTTTTAATTTAACTCTATAAATGCTAATATGTATAAAACGTACCCAAAGAAATTAACCTACCACCTCCCACTATATATCTGACACCTTCATATTTTAAGGTCTTTTACCATTATAACCTTCATCATATACTAGAATTTTAAAAAAGTATTGGGGTGTACTGAAAATATTGATTATTCACCAGAAATTTGTCAAGATTTACATTTTTTTACCGTTGAAAAGTTATAATTTTTGTCATTTTGAAATTTCTGGTATATACATATTGGGATTTCTGAAAATTCCGGTAGATACTTGAATTATCTTACAAATAGTGAAATTTTTGGTATATACAAAAATATTCCGGAAATATGAAATTTTCGGTAGTCTGTGAGGTAAATTTTTTAAATTTTTTTATGCATTAATTTTTTTTGAATAATTGACTCATAAAAAAACTACCCGATAAAATACATATATATGATAAAAATTGTGCTACATATAAAAATACAAAACAAATTAGGATGACTTCCTAACTTCGTCTTCATTGTGCCTAATGCGTCCTGCATATGCTAATTCTCAAGCTTTTGCTTCTTCAATACAATTTTGTCTCTAACAGTCAGTGACGGAAGACAATGGACAATTAGGTTTTAACTTTACCTAAACTCAATGATTGTTGTTGACAAAACCAACATCAATGATATGTTTGCTTGTATACATAGGTGGAGTTAAGGTCAGAGGGAAAAATGTGATGTTAAGTTTTTTGAAAAGGGAGACAAATACAATATTGTATCTACTACCAATAGGGTAACCCATAACAAGAATCGTCATCCATTTATTCATATCTTGCACACCTAAGTGTTCTACTCTTAACTCATTCCTAACTGTAGAGACGGTGTCATAGAACAATTTGGAAAACAATTATGGGTGTTAATGAAATTGAATATCTAACTGCATCCGAATCAAGGGCCATGACTCTTTATCCCATCCAAGTAGAGCGGCAATAGCTCAAAAACCATAATTTCCATCTTTATCAACATCAATAATGTCATCAATGTATGAATATAAGAGATCAACAAACTGGGACAAGTAAACATGTCTTGAAGATTTGGTGGACGATTCAGTGTCAGCAGCCATACTTGACAGTTGTCATTCAGTTGGTTTTTTGCATGATCTTTTCGTAGTTTAGCTCCCATGCGAGCCCTCAACATACTCCCATTGTGAAGGATCACGATGCACATCACTCTCTTGACCCTTTTTACTCTTATTTGCCTTGTAGTTCACCGACGATGGACACATAGAAGTTGTGGATGAATGTGCTAGTTCTTGAACCTTTCTCTTCAACACCCTCTGGCCTACAATATCTAAAGAGAGGGAGCTGACATGACACCTCTAAATCTCTCTAAAGATATAACCCCACCTATCTCCTCTCCACCTCACCCAGATCCTTATCCAAACCCTCCTCCTCACATACAAGCCCAAATGGAAGAATTTAGGTTTGGTATCTTTGATATAGTTCATGATCTGGTTGTTGAGAGACTTCTAGCCTCTGATTCTATTTCATGTGCTACTAAGTGGGATACTCTCAGAACCTATATCGATACAATTATGCAAAATATGAAGTCTTTCTTTACTGAGTTTGTAGCTTCTTCGAGTTAGAAGCACGAGCAATTAGAAGCTAAATTGGCTTATGTTGCTGCTAATCAAGAGGCTGTGGGTGCCCAACTTCAGTCTGTGGCTGCTTCTAATCAGGGAGAAATGGATGCCCAGTTGAAGTCGGTGGTTGTAAGGCAGAATGACATGGGAACGGGTATCATGGCCATCCTAGAGCTTCTCAAGAAACCCTAGGCTTTAGGACTTAAAACCTTCTATTGTTTCTGCCTATTTTTGAATTATTTTTCAATCTGACAAACTTTTTCCCTTGGTTTTAATAATATTTTCTTTAGTATCTTTTCTTATTTTCTTTCATTCATGTTTTTTTTTTCGATAACCAAGGGGGAGTAAGATAAATAAGTATTTAAACTCTTGAATCTAAAAGTTAATAACTAATGTATTGCTTTAATTGTGAAGATTAATTTATTTTGCTTTAAAGGTCAATTTAATTAACCTGGATAGAATTTAGGGGGACCTTATAAATCTCAGCTTTTGGACTATTAAACTTAGGGGAAGCTTACAAATCTCAGACCCTGAAGTCAACTTGTTAATTAAATTAACAACTATTGTTCTTAAATACTTGTGTTTGTCATCATCAAAAAGGGGAAGATCGTTGGAACAAAATTGGTTTGTACCATATCCCTAAGGTTTTGATGATAACAAAGTATTTAAAGAACATTTGGGTATACTGATATATGTACTATTGTGCTGGACCATAAACTAAAAATTGTGATATAATCTAAGTACTAGTAATGAAAAATAACATTTTAAGAGAAACTAAAAGATCCAGAATCTGAAGGATCGGAACCTAAGAGTCAGACTCTGAAGTGGGTCAACTTATGAAGACCATAGTCTGAAAAAAGTCAACCTCTAAAGATTCAGATTATGAAGGATCAGAGGATGAGATCTAGACTCAGAAGCTGGTCAACGCAAGAATCAAGAAGACTCTGAAAGGTCATTTTCTTCTTTTGATCACATGTAGAACCAAGAAAAAATCTGCACAGACAGCAAGGATGCAACAAATAATTCCTTTTGAAGTATATGAATTTTCCATGACATTATCCATATGAATAAACATTCCAACGTCTATGATCAAGCTTCTCCAAGACTCTATTGTGCAAGCTCTTTTCTTCAATGATTCTTTTATTTCTCTCTATATAAGGAGCTTAATACTTGAAGAAAAATAATGAATCTTTGACAATTAAATAGAGTTGTTACTCCGTCAAATCAAAAGCACAAGTTTAACTTATAATTTATTAATGTTTATATACCTTAGAAATTCTTAAGCCATAAGAGTCTTATTGAGTTGTATTTTGTTTACACCTCTAAATGCATATCAAGTGTAATATCCAATCATTATTATATCTTATTAAGATAGATTATTAGACGTCTCTTGCTTATGTGCTTGAGCATTAGAAGTTTCTTACTTGTGTGTTTAAGCATTGGAAATCTCTTGCTTGTGGGCTTGTGCATTGTAATCAATTGTGATTATAGCGAAATCCCTTGAAAGTGAAAGCGGACTGGACTATTCTCGTTTTGTGGGAGGAAGTAGGATAAACTGCTTGTCTCTCTCTTTATTTCACTATCTAATTTTGATTTAGTTTTTACTCAGTGCAGATTTCTCACTTTTTATCAGATTCTAGACCTTGTATTCAGAATCTGATAAAAGTGTTAAAGAAAAGATAGATAAAACTAACACAATTCAACCCCTTTTGTGTTTTTCTGACCTTCAATTCCAATACTTATAACCCTAGATGAAGAGAACTCCCAAAATTTTCCTATAAGAATAAATTTTCCTAATCAGCCATTAGACCTCCCGACTTTCAAAGACAAATGGGTGCCCCGGCTTCCTAGAAATCCAACCTCAAACTACTAATGTATAATTTCATAATCGCTCAAACCAATAAAAATGAGGAATTCAAAATTCAAAACCTATACACAAGTTATATCTTTAGACAGTTGGAATCTAAATATGACTTTATAGTTACCTATAACAGAATGCTGGAGACTTAAATATCCCAAGTGTCTCACAAGCAAGCAGCTTTGTTTGCTCCTCTTGGAACATTTTTGGGACAGCCTGAACGAAACCCGAGAGGTCATGTAAATATTGCGTCGCTAAGAAATGGTAGCAATTATAGGACGCACATAAGAAGGATGTGGGTAAAATCGAAGAGAGTGAGTTAACACCACCTACGAAGGAGATTGTTAAAGAAGAAGTCTATGTTACTCCTCCTCCGCATAAACCACCAACTCTGTTTCCACAAAGGCATTTTCTCAGAGATTCAACACTTCAATTTGTCCTTGTGTGTCTCCTTCCTCATATGGTGGACTCCACTAAAAACAAATGTTGTGCTTGATTGACGTCTTTAATTTGTACACTTTGATGTAAACTCATCTCATGAATTCCTTCAATAAATAATAGAGTTATCTTCTAAAGCCTTTATTCATATCATATAATGTCCATGTGCTCATGAGGGTCTCCAAACCCGTCGTAATTCTCCATCCTTGGTGGCTTGTTTATGAACTTTGGTGAATGGTTTCTTTTTATAGTTAGTGAAGGCTTGATGGGTGGTATTATGCTCAATTCCAATGTGAAGATGGTGTGAAGAAGATCTCATAGGATGATGGCCCTTAGGCAGTGTATGAGTGGTACCACCACCTCCAAAGTCATAAAAAGGAAAATTGTGACCATAATTGTCAAAGTAATCAAGATCATAGCCTGTACGTCTTGGTAGAGATGAGGCTCTTCAGTCATGAGAGTGAGAATAACATTGTGGTATCTTGAATCATTCATTGTTGATCAGACGTCAAACATGGAAATTATATTGCATTGAACCATAGACCGAGTTTCCTTAGATGCTACCATTGGATGAAATAGTGAAAAAATGTTGCAAGGAAGTTAACATCGATCAGAACTAGTAAAAATGATTATTGTGTTTGAAACAATTAAGAGAAGCGGTTGTGGTGGGTCAACGGAGGAGATCCAAATGTTAAGAGTCCCACATCGGACAATATATGGCTTGAACATGTGCTTATAAGTGGGGGCAATCCTCACACTATAAGCCGGTTTTGTAGGGATGAGTTATGCCCAACCACATTGGCCATAAGTGGGGGTAATCCTCACCCTATAAGCAGGTTTTGTAGGGATGAGTTATGCCCAACCCGTATTGGAATAAGTCTCTGATGATGGTCAGAGAGGATGAGTATTTGTAAAGTTAACACTCTAATACTAAAATAAGTGTTTGAGAGTTGAGAGAGGTGGAATTATGAAAGTGCGAATGAGAATAATACTTGAGTGTGACTTAGAGATATGGTTAGAACAGTTCCCAGTTTGACCGGCATGGATTGTGGGTGGCCGTTGAATGCAAACTGACGGGGGAGACTAGGACGGAGTCGTGCTCTTATGTGATGTCCCAGAGTTAAGTTATATTTGTTCATCATCTAATGAACGTTTGATTGAATTGAGCCTATGAACTGAACAAGTCTTATTGGGTCTTTGTCAGCCTTTATTATTAATAATAATAATAATAATAATAATAATAATGAAAAATGACTCAAACATTGATACATATATAGAATGAGATAAAATGCAAAATAACATTTAAATATGCTTGTGATCACATACACATATTATTATACCAAAGTTGCCAGGCTTCATTGCAAATACTAAAACAGATTGCTGAGCCACGTTGCACAACCACTTGGAATAATTCCTTACAGAAAATCACCACAATATACTATATAACTATTACAAGAATGTACGATTGCTGACTCATATTTCATATCATAAAAGTCATATTATTTTGTTCGGAATTAAAACTGAACATTACTTTTGAAAGACTGGCCAAATCCCCAATTGGAAGGTGCAACATTTATCGCTGTAAGAGTCTTTCCATTCTTGAGTTGAACTCTAAATGATAAACTCTGACCATTCAAATAACTTAGACTCTGCCAATTAGCACCCCAATTCATTGACATTGATTCCCATTTATTCTTTTTTGACCCTTTTATCCAAACTTTTGATATCTCTCCACCTCCACCTATGTTGCTTATAAGCACCAGCTCAAAATAGTCTCTCCCATTTATAGTAAATCTTATGTTTCCACTTCTTTTGCACCCAACCCTGCACAAATATACAACAAATATTTCCATAATGAATACATTTACAAATTTAATTGATATGCACCCCAGTGTAATCGCCATAACAGACATCTCACATGACATTGATATCAGTGAAAATTTGAGAAAACAATAAAAAAAATGTAATCACATGTGTTAGTGTGTGTGTCAAACGCTGACACATGTCGGATACTTCACATACCTTCTATACAGAATGGGAACAATTCCAGCTCTATATTTGGCAATGGTCTGAAAGGCAGGTTGAGACATATCAAAGTGTGGTCTTGGGGGATTACACCAACCACCATTGTCATTAGGTTGTGCAAAGTTAGGTGGACAAAAGTTTGTGGCAGTAATAGTAATGGAAGTTCCTCTGAGACACCATTGAGGGACTTTTATTGCATCACAAACAATCTGATAGCAGCCACCACATGATTTGCCATCATTAAACAAAGCAGTACTCAATGCAGCTGTTTTTATTCCATATCCATCTATGTTCAGATTTCCATAACCACATGCACCCCCTACAAAATAATCAAAAGAAAGTTATGATGACTTATGATAAAAAAGATGAATAAAATAACATATAGACAAGAAGTTGAAGTTTACCCATTGTTCCAGAGGCATCACTTCCACCATAAAAAGTTGCATGAGCTTGTTGCCAAACAGCAGATTCTACTCTGAGTTCTGAAGTGAGTAAATTCATAAGCAATACAAGAACACAGATAATGATTTTTTCCATCTTATAAATTCACTGACAAATTAAAGAAGGAATTGTTGGATATTTGTTACTACATATGGCAGACTCTCTTGAGAATTTATAGGTGCAGTTAGGTGGTTTTAGCCCATAGAAACAAGTAACTGAAATTCATTAAACTATTGGTAAAATAAGTGTTGACCAAAAAATTATTCTCCTATTGTAAATAAAATATTATCTACATAACATGCATTTGTACGTAGGCATGGCTGGTCTCTGATTGTATTAAATATTCTAGGGTTTTGCTAACCAGTGCCTCAGGGCAATGGTTAAGCATTCTAAAAAAATAAAATATTTTATAGAAAATTTAATATTTCAATTTTTGAAACATTAAATACGGAGATTACCGAGATGAATTTACTATTTTTAAAGTCTTAACCATTGTCCGGTTAGCATTTTCCAATATTCTATTATTAGACTTTTTGTGTGTAAACTTTCTTATTTTCACATTTGATCCTCCGTAGGATCCGTGGTACGTTAATGGTACTATCATGTAGAACATGCATTAGTATATAATGATTGATAAATAGTTTAAATTATATGCTATTTGAATGATATGCTATCAAAGAAACAG
The DNA here is from genome assembly GCF_029867415.1 of Vicia villosa. NCBI lineage: Eukaryota > Viridiplantae > Streptophyta > Magnoliopsida > Fabales > Fabaceae > Vicia > Vicia villosa. The sequence goes on along the minus strand of NW_026704971.1, from coordinate 46,863 downwards.
ATAGAAGGTTTACTGGTATGTACTATCTATTACTTGTATGATAAGTAATCAATTCGTACACAAAAATATATCGAAATAAATATTTGATTTAATTAATGTTAGTAGTAACATGCAACTACCCAATATGTCTGCATTGACCTTTATTGTTTATCAAGTAGTCTTAAAGGAAAGACAAGCAGCTATGTACTTGAGGCATGTTACAAAGTCAGCTACGAAGATGCTGAATTGAAAGGTAGGTGTTATTATGTCTTTACCATCTATATTGCACATGTCTTATGGAAATGCACACACATTGCACATGGCTGATGCTTCTCTCACCATGTCAATAACTGAGTCACACATAGAGTCGGCTAAACTTTGTGATTGAATGGCGTTGGATTACAACCAATTGTTATCCGGTAGCTCAAACAAGTAATGAAAGGGAGTAAATATGAAAGAGAAAAATTGTAGAATGATTGTATTGAGTTTTGTCATCACTATCTTATCTACTCATCAATAAAATTAGATAGAGTTACTCATAGAATAAATCTTCGATCCCTAAGATAAACTATCTTTTTTGTCCTTTTGGTAATTCGTGGTGACACGTATGTTGGTGATTTTAATATCATCAATGCATTTTGGTAGTAATGTGATTTACTATAGGCCAATGCAATTATGCGTTAAGTTTGAAACGAGTTAGGGTAGTGCGGAGTGCACGCTAGTCGAGCCAAACGCGTAATTGAATATGAATAATAGAAACGGGCATAACGTTTCGTTTGAATAGTTGCACCCGTTCCCAACGGACATAACGATTCGTTTGAATAGTTGCACCCGTTCCAACAGACATAACTGTTTTCCGAAAAGGTGTGTCTGTTCGTTTCTATTATTGGTCTCCTATATAAGGAGTCTTTTGGTTTCGATTTGACACACGAAATTACATACTTCCTCTCTACATCCTGATCTGTTCTCCATTGTCAGAAACAGATTGTTCTTCAAGAATTATCCCCGCAAAGATTTCGTGAACCCAGACAAAGAATAGGGTCGAAATACTTTGTTCGGAAAGTGAACAAACACGATTCTTGAAGATATCCAGGATTATCATACCATATATCTAACAAACGAACAAAGTATTCTTTCTGATAATCATGGCTGGAGGAGGAAGCACCGTGAAGGAGATGACTAAAAGTTTCGGAAAATTGGACAAGTTTCAAGGACAAGACTTTAGGCGTTGGCAGAAGAAGATGCATTTCATGTTAACAACGTTGAAGGTGGTGCACGTCTTGTCTACACCAATTCCAGAACTTGAGGAAGATGACACGTTTGAAAATCTGAGACGCCGATCAAAGTGGGAGAACGACGACTACATATGCAGAGGGCACATTCTTAACGGTATGTCTGATCCCTTATTTGATATTTACCAAAACGTGGAATCTGCAAAGGAATTGTGGGATTGTCTCGAAGCCAAGTACATGGCAGAGGACTCATCCAGTAAAAAGTTCCTGGTGACCGATTTCAACAATTACAAAATGGTTGAATCGAGGTCTGTCATGGAACAATTTAATTAACTCCTCTGAATCCTTGGACAGTTCACACTGCATGGATTGAAGATGGATGAAACAATATCTGTCTCAAGCATCATAGACAAGTTGCCTCCTTCATGGAAGGATTTCAAACACAATCTGAAACATGGAAAAGACGAACTGTCTTTGATCCAACTTGGAAGTCACTTGCGCATAGAGGAATCTCTACGAGCGCATGAGGATAACAAAGGAAAAGGCAAAGAAATTGCTGGGCCCTCGGTTAATATGATCGAAGAGGGTGGTAAGAACGATTACAACAAAAACAAAGGAAAGAAACGTGCTTTCAATAACAAAAAAGGCAATTTCGGTGTTAACAAGAAACCGAAACTAGAATGCTGGAAGTGTGGCAGAACAAGCCACTTCAAGAAGGATTGCCGTTTCGATAAAAAACACAACAACGCGAACGCAAGTGGTTCAGGAAAGGGGTCCAAGGACCAATCCGAAAACCAAGGTCAGAAATCAATTTGTGATTTGAATAGTTTGATTAAACATTCGGTTTCACTAACTTCCGAGGCATTTTATGTGCAGGATGATGCTATCGCGTGGTGGATTGATTCTGGCGCCACAACACATGTTTGCAAGGATCGTTTCTGGTTCAAGAATCTTGTTCCAGTAGAAGATGGTTTTGTTCTATACATGGGAGATGATCATTTCGCTCCCGTTGAAGGCAAAGGAAACGTGGTGCTAGAATTCAGTTCTGGAAAGACTATTACTTTGTTTAATGTATTGTATGTTCCTAAGTTACGTAAGAATTTAATTTCTGGTCCTGTATTGAATAAGCTTGGATACAAGCAAGTGTGTGAATCCGATAAATATATTTTATCGAAGTCTGGTGTGTTTGTAGGATTTGGTTATTATAATAATGGAATGTTTATGATGAATTTGAATGGAGTTCCTAAAGATTCTGATTCTATATTTATGTCTTCTTCGAATGTTATCAATTTTTCGTTATGGCATGCTCGTTTAGGACATGTACATTATAAAAGAATGCATGAAATGTCTAAAGACGATTTAATTCCTGTTTTTAATGAAAATAACGAAAAGTGTAAAACTTGCTTGTTAACAAAGATCACTAGGCAACCTTTTAAAAGTATAACAAGGAAATCTGTCATTCTTGAGTTAATACATAGTGATTTATGTGATTTGCATTCTACTCCATCATTAGGGAATAAAAAATATTTTGTCACTTTCATTGATGATGCATCGAGATTCTGCTATGTTTATTTGTTGCACGCTAAGGACGAAGCCTTAGATAAATTCAAAATTTATAAAACTGAAGTTGAAGTGCAACGGAATGTAATGATTAAAACATTACGCACCGATAGAGGTGGTGAATATTATGATCCTGTATTTTTCCAATCCGTAGGAATCATTCATGAGACTACGGCACCTTATACACCTCAACAAAATGGTGTGGCTGAAAGGAAAAATAGAATTCTTAAAGAAATGGTAAATGCCTTGTTATCTTACTCTGGTTTGAGTGAAGGGTTTTGGGGAGAAGCTATGTTAACGGCTTGCTATTTGTTAAATAGGGTTCCTAATAAAAGGAACAAGACTACCCCATATGAACTTTGGTATAAGAAACGACCCAACTTAACATTTCTACGTGTTTGGGGTTGTAGGGCCATGGTTAGACTCCCGGATCCAAAAAGGAAAACTTTGGGCGAAAAGGGTGTAGCTTGCATCTTTGTTGGATATGCTGAACACTCCAAGGCTTATAGGTTTTATGTTATAGAACCTAATGACTCGATTTCTATTAACACAATTATAGAATCAAGAGATGCCATATTTGATGAGAATTGTTTCTCTTCTATACCTAGACCAAAGTTATCTATACCTAATTCGGACGAATCTCTAAGGGATGATCATTCAAGTGAGACACTTGAACCCCGTAGAAGCAAAAGAGCAAGAAAAACTAGATCTTATGGATCTGATTTTCAACTATATTTAGTTGAGGGATCAAAGGATCAGATTGAAACTCAATACTACTATTGCTATAGTATAGAGGAGGATCCAAGAACGTATGATGAAGCTGTGAAATCTCGAGATTCTAATTTTTGGAAAGAAGCAATTGATGAAGAGATTGGTTCTATCATGGAAAATAATACTTGGGTATTATCTGATTTACCACCAGGCTGTAAACCATTGGGTTGCAAATGGATCTTCAAAAAGAAGATGAAAGTCGATGGTACAATTGACAAGTTTAAAGCTAGATTAGTTATCCAAGGCTTCAGACAAAAAGAAGGGATTGATTATTTCGATACCTATGCTCCGGTTGCCCGTATCACTACTATTAGATTGTTGATTGCCTTGGCGGCTATTCATAATCTAGTGATTCATCAAATGGATGTCAAAACAGCATTTCTGAATGGTGATTTGGAAGAAGAAGTGTATATGAAGCAACCTGAAGGTTTTGTAATGCCTGGTAATGAGCATAAAGTGTGTAAGCTAGTTAAGTCGTTGTATGGGCTGAAACAAGCTCCGAAGCAGTGGCATCAAAAGTTTGATGAGGTTGTTTTGTCCAATGGTTTCATTCTAAACCAAGCTGAAAAATGTGTATATAGCAAATTTGATAAATCCGGTAAAGGAGTTTTCATTTATCTATATGTTGATGACATGTTGATCTTTGGCACCGACCAAAATCAAGTTGATAAAACAAAGAATTTCTTGTCATCAAAGTTCTCCATGAAAGATATGGGAGAAGCAGACGGTATTCTTGGTATTAAGATTAAACGGGAGAATAAGGGGATTGTAATTACGCAATCTCATTACATTGAGAAAATACTTAAGAAGTTCAATTATGAAAATTGTTCTCCAGTAAGTACTCCCATGGATCCAGGAGAAAAGCTTATGCCAAATACAAGTAAACTTGTGGATCAACTCGAATACTCAAGAGCTATAGGCTCTTTGATGTATGCTATGATTAGCACTAGACCGGATATTGCTTATGCGGTTGGAAAGTTGAGCAGATTTACTAGTAATCCTAGTAGACATCATTGGCATGCGATAACTAGGGTATTCAAGTACTTGAAAGGGTACTATGAATTATGGATTGTCATATATGGGATTTCCTTCGGTGTTCGAGGGTTATTCGGATGCTAGTTGGATAAATAATGTTGAAGATTCATCCTCTACAAGTGGATGGGTGTTCTTGCTTGGGGGAGGTGCCATCTCATGGGCTTCCAAGAAGCAAACATGTATAACTAGTTCCACAATGGAATTTGAGTTTGTAGCATTAGCTGCTGCTGGTAAAGAAGCAGAATGGCTAAGGAACTTGGTATATGAGATTCCGATATGGCCTAAACCGATATCACCAATTTCTATCCGTTGTGATAGTAGTGCCACACTGGCTAAAGCATATAGTCAAATATACAATGGAAAGTCTAGACATTTGGGTATTAGACATAGTATGATTAGGGAATTAATCATGAATGGGGTGATATCTATTGAGTTTGTTCGGTCGCAACAAAACTTAGCTGACCACTTGACGAAGGGGTTAGCAAGAGACTTAGTGAAGAAGTCGGTAATTGGGATGGGATTAAAGTCCATTTAAATCTATTAGTTATGGTATACCCAATTCCCTTCTAATACAACGTTAGAAGCAGAATTCAATGTGGAAAGATCATAGTTAAAGATTGGAGCAATTGTGTTTATATTCCCAAGGTATGTGCTCAGACCTGCAAGTGATGGCTAGGTTGAAGTATATCTTCTTAATGGTTCTTTTGAAAAATTGCTAATGCAGGTGCAAGATTAAAAGGATCACCTATGTGAGCATGAAGTTTTGCCGCTTCAAGAAGCTTGGACTTGGCTTCCTATATGCTTATTAATGGATAAGGACACATCGCTTGTAAAGTGTCAAGTATGAATAGTAGAGTATTGTAAGAAACATCTGTGTACTATATCTCTAGATATTCAAATGGATTGACGGGTTCAATCATTATGACACCCCGATTTTCGAATATTTGGAATGTGTATTTGTACTAAGATGAAAATTCAATCGTAAGACATTTTCTTCTATGCATTTGTTTGATCGTTATACCTGTAAAGTAAATCAAGGATTATACTAAAATGGGGGGAGTTTGTTGGTGATTTTAGTATCATCAATGCATTTTGGTAGTAATGTGATTTACTATAGGCCAATGCAATTATGCGTTAAGTTTGAAACGAGTTAGGGTAGTGCGGAGTGCACGCTAGTCGAGCCAAACGCGTAATTGAATATGAATAATAGAAACGGGCATAACGTTTCGTTTGAATAGTTGCACCCGTTCCCAACGGACATAACGATTCGTTTGAATAGTTGCACCCGTTCCAACAGACATAACTGTTTTCCGAAAAGGTGTGTCTGTTCGTTTCTATTATTGGTCTCCTATATAAGGAGTCTTTTGGTCTCGATTTGACACACGAAATTACATACTTCCTCTCTACATTCTGATCTGTTCTCCATTGTCAGAAACAGATTGTTCTTCAAGAATTATCCCCGCAAAGATTTCGTGAACCCAGACAAAGAATAGGGTCGAAATACTTTTTTCGGAAAGTGAACAAACACGATTCTTGAAGATATCCAGGATTATCATACCATATATCTAACAACGTATCAACTTCATATATAGGACATGATTTATGACATTTGACGTTGTACCCGGACAAATTATCGTATGCACAAAAGTTATTGATTATGCAAAACATCATGGCACACAACTTAAAGTTATAACATGTATACACATCATCAACATCAACACCTTTCTCCCATAAAAAGTCTTAAATCTTCAATCAATGACATAAATAAACATCTATGTCGTTTCCTGGTTGTTTTGGACCCGGAATCATCATCGATAGCATCATATACTTGCGCTTCATGTACAGCCATGGAGATAGGTTGTAAATTTAGAGAAGAACATGAAATGACGTATGGTTAGTACTCAAATTACCAAAAGGATTCATTCCATCAGTTCATTAGCATAATCTAGAAACAAGGAATCAATTTTCTTCAATTACAATGAATCAGCTACATGGAGAATTTTTTTATCACACTCTTTCATCTACATACCATCTAGTATTCTTTGTGTCACTAACATTAGCAAACAATCTCTTGAACCTTGGAATTATCGGTAGGTACCATATCACCTTGACAGGAACACCCTTGCTAGTTGCACCATCGTCGTCATAAACATCGTTGTCCTTTTGTGTGTAGCACGGCCCCCCACTCCTCAAGCACTCGTTCAAGTTTTCAAACTCTTTCTTATGTAAGATGCAATAATTACGACAAGCATGTATTTTGACGTAGTCCAAATCCATTCGACACAATATCTTCTTGGCCTCATAAATACGGTTTGACAACGTGTTACCTTTATGAAGCATTTCTTTCAACAATTCAAGCAATTCAATAAAAAATTTATCCGTCCACCACCTCTTGCCTTAAGATTAAATAGTCATAACACAACTGACAATCTTATAAAATCTTTACATATCGGGTACAACGAATCTTCCATGTCTCTTCGCAAAGTATCTACCATATTAGCTTCCTTGAAAGCATCGACTCCAATATAATAAATTATGTCTTCTAGATTATTAGTAATACATTTATCATCTTCAACTGTTTGTGACAAAGGTCTCTTTTTTGTCCCTTCATCATGCCATACCCATTTCGTGTAATTTTGAATAATTTCATCACAACCACAATGATTGAATATAACATCCATTGGATTTTTTTTGCGTATTATAGCAATTCATACAAGGACACAGAAAAATCTCATTGTTATTAGGAAGGATTTTATCTGCGAAATCAAGAAATTGTAACAATCCTTTCTCATGCTCGCTACTTAATCTATTGGCTTTCATCTAACTACGGTCTATAATCAAATAAAGCTTCTGAAAATAAAATAAAAAAGAGTAAAAAAATATAGCTTATCAACAACAACAAAATAATACGCAGAGAACAACAAGAACAACAAAAACATGTCGCGGAGCTCCTTGCAGAAGAAGTGTTCTTCTTTTGGCTAAGCTCCTTGGAGAAGAAGTGTTATTTCGTTGGCTAAACTCCTTGAAGAAGAAATGTTCTTTCGTTGGCTGAGCTCCTTAGAGAAGAAGTGTTCTTTCGTTAGGGCTTGAAAATTGAATTAGATGGACATGAGAATCAAAATTAAAAAAACTTTATCTCGGTTAAATTTAAAAAACCAAGGTAGATTAGACGACGTAAAATTTATAAAAAAATGCGTCTTTTGGTCGTCAAATGAACAAAAAATTAGGGAGTATTTATCTTGGTTTTCATAAAAACCGAGGTAACGTATCTGACGTAAAATCTAAAAAACATAATGGCGGCTTTTTGATTCCATATATAACATTAAATATCAGGATTTAAGAATCGAATCTCAAACCCTTAGCATATATTTATGTCAGATTTATAAATATCCGAGGTAACAATTTTATTAATATTTTTTAAATAAGACAATTCGCTCCGTTCACATGTAACCGCGACTTTGTTTCCTACGTTGTGAAAACTTCGTCATGATTATTTGTTGTAATGAATATATATTATTGTTTTAAAAAAATAATTAAATTGTGTCCTGTTCATTGGTTATATTTTGGTTTTTTTGCTGGGTAAGATGAAAGATTTGTCAAAAAATATAATTTATTATTTATAGTAGTGATTATTAATTCTTTCAATCTCCCTGATAAATTGATTATTCCCTTCATTTTGTTGTCGAGCTCCTTCTAAGATAATGATTTTCTTGTAGCAACTTCTGCTAGTTATGTTCCCTTTTGGAGAGAATCTGTTTAAGAGAAAGGTGATAAGTGACCCAACTGATGTCTCTTATCGTCTTTGTGAGATTTTGGTCGAGTCGGTTTCCCATTTATTTAATCTTTACTTTTTGAGTATAAAATCTTTAAGTGGTTGAAATGACATATATTTCTTCCCAGATACCCTGGACTTCTTTTTGAGTTTTTTATTTTTATTTCTTTAGATGGTTAGGTGAAAGCTAGGGTGGTTTCATGTTATTTGGCAAGTTGTGCTCTTGCTCATTTGGAGAGATAGAAATGACATTATTTTTTATGCCTCTTCAATAAACGTGAAAGTGGAAGAAAAATATTTTTCTAAATTTAAAATTACTTTTAGATAGATTAATATAGAACTTTTATACTTTTTTAATTGGCTTCAGCACCCTAACATTTAGATTAACCAATAAGATTGTTTTCCAGTTGGGGTGAAGTTTTTAGTTGATTGCTTTTTTTCTCGTTTGTTTTGTGTTAGTGTTTGTGTCATAGCTTTGTTGGTTGTTACTTTTAGCCTTTTGTGTTGTTTTCTTCTTTTTTTTTGACAAAAAATAAATGATATTCATTCATTCAAATCCATAGAGTAAATCGTTGCAATACAAATTCAAAATTGCCAAAAACAAAAAGGATGAATCTGCGAACAAATCCACAGCATCCATGTTAATAGCATAAAACGGCAAATTGCATATGCCTACGAATATTAATGTATTAACTGTATTGAGATGTTCGAAATATTCATGCTTCCGGATCTGTAGCGTTGAAGGCACCAAAGTCATTGATTGAATCTGCACTAGATCGAAACTAATCTTTCAACCTGAAACAAATGAACACCGCACAAAAACGGAAAAACAAAATACCCGCACAAAGACGAGAAATCAAAATACACCACAAAAATATGAAAAGTCAAAACAAACGATGACACACAAAATCACAAAAAAGACAAAAAGAAAAGGTGTAAAAATCATTAATTTAAGTAATAGATAAACAAAAACGATTTGGAGGAGTGATTTTGGATCAAAATTGATCCTAAATCACCCCTCTTTGAGAGAGAGGAAGGAAAAAGAAGAAAAGTGACGGCCCATCTTGTTTTCTTCTTGTATTTGAGTTTTTTCAAGTCGGTCCATCTTGTGCTAATTGAACTCCTTCTGTTTATATTTCCAATGACCTTTTTACCCCTCTCCTGGTATAAAATATTATTTTTCTTTAAAAACAATCCAGCCAACAAAAAAACGCACTAACCACAACTTTGGAATGAAAGTGACACTCACAAATTGCAGGATTCCACTTTAGAGTAGAAATAGGGTTTCATAAGAATTTTGTTTTAAAATGTAAGGTTTTTAAAAGTGAAAGCAAGGGTTTTTATAGGGATCGAACACCAACCATTCAAAATCATAAAGATAATTAGTGAACATTTTTCCATACCTTTGAATTTAGTGATATTTAATGTCATTTCATGGTTTAATATTATTTTATTTTAAATTAAATTAAAATTTATTTACACTAATAGTGATTAATGTTTTTGGGAATATTTAGCCTATGTCTGGAATTTATTAAAAATCACGGTAGAAAATCACGGTGGATAAAAGCTACCAATAGTAGCTTCTAAAAATCACGGCAGGAGAGCTCCAAACGTGCGGTGGCAGCAGTGGACCGTGTTTCCAAACCCACCATTAAACTATTTTACTGACTATAAAATTTCACCGTGATAATAATGAAGAGAAGTGATTTGGAGACAGAAAAATGACTCCTACATTGATACAAATATAGACTGATATAAACTGCAGAATATGATTTGAATATGCTTTTGATCACATACATATATTATTATACCAAAGTTGGTAGCTTTCATTGCAAATACTAAAACATATTGCTGAGCCTCAACTACTTGGAATAATTCCTTACACAAAATCACCAAAATATACTATATAACTTGTTACATAAATAAGTGACTCATATTTCATATTATTTAACATATATAGTATTTTTGTTGAGAATCAAAACTGAACATTACTTTTGAAAGACTGGCCAAATCTCCAATTGGATGGTGCAACATTTATCGCTGTACGAGTCCTTCCATTCGTGAGTTGAACTCTAAATGATAAACTCTGACCATTCAGATAACTTAGACTCTGCCAATTGGCACCCCAATTCATTGACATTGATTCCCATTGATTCTTTTTTGACCCTTTTATCCAAACTTTTGATATCTCTCCACCTCCACCTACGTTGCTTATAAGCACAAGCTCAAAATAATCTCTCCCATTTATAGTAAATCTTATGTTTCCACTTCTTCTGCACCCAACTCTGCACAAATAAACAACAAATATTTCCATAATGCACATATATTTATAGATTTAATTGATATCCATAGCAGTATAATCATCATACTGGACATCTGACGTGACATTGACAATGACACAGTGACATCGGTGTAAATTTGTGAAAATGATTAAAAAAAATGTAATCACACGTGTCGGTGTGTCTAATACACTGACACATGTCGGATACCAACACATACCTTCTATAAAAAATGGGAACAATTCCAGCTCTGTACTTGGCTATGGTCTGAAAGGCAGGTTGAGACATATCAAAATGTGGTCTTGGGGGATTACACCAACCACCATTGTCATTAGGGAGTGCAAAGTTAGGTGGACAAAAGTTTGTGGCAGTAATAGTAATGAAAGTGCCTTTGAGACACCATTGAGGAGCTTTTCTTGCATCACAAACAATCTGATAGCAGCCACCACATGATTTTCCATCATTAAACAAAGCAGTACTCAATGCAGCTGTTTTTATTCCATATCCATCAATGTTCAGATTTCCATACCCACATGCACCTCCTACAATTTAATCAAAACAAAGTTATTATTATATATTTATTATGATAAAGATGATGAACAAGAATTTGATATTTACCCATTGTTCCCGAGGCATCACTTCCACCATAAAAAGTTGCATGAGCTTGTTGCCAAACAGCAGATACTACTCTGAGTTCTGAAGTGAGTAAATTCATAAGCAATATAAGAACACAGATAATGATTTTTTCCATCCTTTGAATTTATCTGACAAATTGAAGAAGTAATTGCTGGATTTTTGTTGCTAAAGATGGAAGATTTTCTTCAGTATTTATAGGTGCAATTAGGGGGTTTTAGCCCATAGAAACAACTAACTGAAATTCATTATTCTATTGGGAAAATAGGGTCTGTTTGATGTAATTCTGGAAAACTGTTTTTTAGTTTTTAAAATATTGAAAATTATAAATTGTATAGTAATTTAGTTTTACAAAACTATTTTTGAAAACTATTCTCTATTTTAAAGTTTTAAAACCTAAAAAAATAAAATTGGTTTTTTGACGTTTTTAGTTTTGGTTTTTAGTTTTAGAAATTAAGACTAAAAAACTTTTAAAAAAAAGGTGCTATAGTTTTAGTTAATGACAAATTTGTAATATTATTCAACTTTAAAACAATTTTCAAAAATTAAATTATCAAACATGTTTTTTTTTTAAACTGATTTACAAAATAGTTTTTATTAACTAAAAACTAAAACTCAAAGGGCCCTAAGTATTTGTATTGACCAAAAATTTATTCTACTATTTTAAGACTTTAAAATAGTAAGTTTATCTGAGTAATCTGCGTATTTAATGTCTCGAAAATTAAAATATGAAATTTTTTATAAAATATTTTATTTTTTTGGAATGTTTAACCGTTGTCCGGAGGGCCATGATTAGCAAGACCTATAAAATATTAAGTATATAACATGCAATTGAACATAAGCAAGGCTGGTCTGTGAGAGCAATTCTTGCATGGACACGGCCATAAATGTATATTCTTAGGCACAACCAATAAGAAGAAAGTAATTTTTAATTTATTTTTATTTTAATTTTGTTTTTGATTGGATTCATGGGGTGGTTGAGATTATGAAGGAGAGAGAAAATTCTTAATTTATTTTTTAATTAATTAAAATTATGTGATTGGTTGTGTGTAAAACAATTTCTTATGTCCGTATCCACCTAAGAATTTTCCTGTGATTGTATTAAATATTCTATTATGAGACTTTTCTGTGTGTAAACTTTCTTGTTTTCACATTCTCCGTAGGATCCGTGGTACTATCATGTACAACATGCATTGGTATACAATGATTGATAAATAATTTAAATTATATGCTATTTGAATGATATGCTATCAAACTTACAGATAGAAGGTTTACTGATATGTACTATCTATTACTTGTATGAGAAGTAATCAATTTCTACACACAATAATATATTGACATAAGTTATGGGTATATTGTTTAAATATTTGATTTAATTAATGTTAGTAGTAACATGCAACTACCTAAATTGTCTGCATTGACCTTGATTGTTCATCAAGAAATAGAGGAAAAGAATTAAGTTCTCACAAGCAGCCATGTACTTAGGGCATGTTACAAAGTCAGCTACAAAGATGCTAAATTGAAAGATAGGTGTTATTATGTCATTGCCATCTATATTGCCATGTCTTATGGAAATGCATACATATTGCATATGGCTGATGCATCTCTCACCATGTCAATAACTGATTCACACACAAAGTCAAGCCAAAGTTTGTGATTGAATGGTGTTGGATTACAACCAATTGCTATACGGTAGCTCAAACAATTAATGAGAAGAATTGTAGAATGATTGTAATGAGTTATATGATCACTAAATAAAATATAAAATGTGGTTTTTATATCACAAATACCACTTCAGTGGTTTACTTGATGAGGAAGTAAATCCGAAAAACTTGTTAATAATTTAAGGCACACATATCCATTATATCTACTTGGGTTCTTTAAATGAGACTCACTCAATTTTTATAAGGTTAAATATACGTCATTAGGAGTGGCAAAACGGACCGCCTACCTCACCTCAACTTAAGCCCGCCAAAAATGGGTCGGGCAAACAACACCGCCAAAAGAAATTGGGCTTAAAATCTAGCCCGTCCTGCCAAGATGACGGATTGGCAGGCGGCGGGCTTACTTGCCTATTTATTTATTTTATTTAATAGATTAATAATTTTTTTTATATTTCAATTAGATTTTTCACTTACTTTTTAGAACAAATTTTTAGAAAGTATCTTTTTAATAAATTTTACTCTAAAGACTGGGAGGCACTGAATAGGAAAGTTCTCAAGATAACAAATAACAAATACTTGTTTTAAAAGGGAGTTCATTATTTGGAGTCTATTTTGGTATGTGATCATCGGTTATTTCAAAGATGAAATATATAATGATTGTGAGTCTTGGAGTCTATTTGTCAAATCTAAAGAAGATTGTATTATTGGAGGATATTCTTGTCACTTGGACTAGAATTAATTGAATCCTGGTATTTCTTTAAGATTAGCTACTTTGCTGGAGGAAGATGTGTTTTCTATTATGTTGATTACTAAAAGTGTACAATGTCAAACTGAATGTCATGACATTGTTGTGTGATAAGTTAATGTAATCAAGGTACTGGACGATTTAACTCTGTTTACAAAAACAAGTATTTGGTTCAAGTCATCGTTGTATCATCTTGCTACAAGTAAATATTGACACTCCTAAGATTGGTATGAGAAGCTGCATGAAGTATTTTCATCATAACTTGAGGCGCAAGTTACATTGAAAATATGAGGGATAATTTTGAAATTATACTGCTGAAGAATTATGGTAGTAATTGTTTAGTCGGTTTGCCACCTATATGCCTTCATCTTGTGATATGTGTAATCTCAGAAAAAATCAATGTTTTAAAAACCGAATCAAACATTAAATCGGTGAGGGTACTGGATCACTGGTTTATTGGTCGAACCACTGGGTCACTGGTCAAACCGCATGACTAAACCGGATAACTCGGTTGAATAGACCGGTCGTTATAACAAAACTATTTAGGTATAAAACATGTCGAACAAGACGATTCAGTATACAATATATAACCGGCACGTAAGTTTTTTAAAAATATCATATCATAAATAAATTCACAAGTTCATAATTTAAATTCAAATTTTAAACATAGGTATCACACATAACAAAATTCTACAAAATTACAAAGTATAGTTGCAAACAAAATTTAATCGCAACATAATCTAATTGAATAAATTATAATAAAATAACTTTATTGTCTACTAAATTTAATTTTAAGGAAGAAAAAATTGTTCCAATGTTGGTATCTCCTTCTTCAATATCAAAATCATCTGCAACAAAATCAACTGTATCCGAAACATCTTTATTTTTATTTTCTATTTTCTATTTTTTCTTTAATTTGTTCTTTTAATTTTTATAAAAATAATCAAAATGATGTTGTTTTAAGTTTTTAAAATAAAAAAAATTAAAAATGCATTTAAACCACCGGTTTTGACCGGTTCACACAGGTTCAATGACATATTCGATCCAGCAATCGAACCAGACTGATTCCCGATTCAACCGCTCCGATCGGCCGGTCCAAGCCGATTTTTTAAACACTGGAAAAAGGGGGAGAAAACTGTCAGTATGTCTAGGTCTTAGTCAGATATGTTGTTTGATGTATGCAACAATTTAGGGGGAGCATGACTGTCTGTCATTTGAGTCTTGAGTCTGAGTTTGTTTATGCTTTTGCGGCTACTTTTGTTGTGGTTGTGTTGTAGGATGTCATGTTGGATGTTCTAACATCCTGTTTGTGTCTTGTGCATTGAGTTATGTGGACTTTCACCTAGAAAGTTTAGGATGGTAAATTGGAGCTGTGTTTTAGGGGGGGTGTCATCTATCTTCTTCCTCAAGTACAAAGTTTACATGTTTAGCATGTAGCTTGTGTTTGTGGTTGTATTCCTCTCTCTAGTTTATTTGGGCTTTGGTTGTTTTAGTCAAAATTCACCTAAGAGGGATATTGTTACCAAAGAGAGAGGTTGTTTGGTAAAACATGGTTATGCTGATTTTGAGCAAGATGTTATAACATCTACATCAACTGTCATAACAGTTTAGCTTATGTGTTTTCAATCAAATGTCAAAGACAGATGTCATGACATCTTAGTCTGGTATAACAGGCACTGCTGTTTTAAATATTAACACATTTAATTTAATTCGGTGATATTTCTTTTGGATATATCTCGGTATTTTTCGTAGGTCAAGAAGATTCAATCTGGAACAAGTGAATTAAATCTCCAACAGAAAAAAGTTTCTAAAATTGAACATTGAGACAACTTAGTAAACTTGAAGATTTGTTCCAAGATTTACAAAGATTTTCTGCATAATTGTTACAGCTCTCAGCTTGTGGATCAAGAAATATTTTGGTGAAGTTTTCGAAGTCCATAGACTGTTGAGTAATATTTAAGCAGAACCCTAGACCTAATGTAACTAAGTCTTTCTCAATTGTAAAATTAGGGGAAGGTTAGAAGTCTTAGGTTTTGAGAGTCTCTTGTGTTTTGAGTCACCCACGTAATTTTTGATACAGTGTGGTAGACTGGTTGTTACTTGACTGTTTGTCAAGTTGTTGTTCTCACTCTTAACGCACTACAAAAAAAGCCTCAGTAGTGACGTGAATATCACGCCACAAACCAAAAAAACACATCACAAACCAATATTTGCGAAGTGAAAATTCACGTCGCAGGAGGCAAGGTGGCAACTTTTAGTGACGTGATTTTCACTTCACTATTTAGTGAAGTGAAAATCACGTCGCAAAATTTGGGTCAGAGATTAATGCATATTCAGTCAGAGCAGGCGTAGCAGCGTTTGGGTCAGAAAAGCATCTTTAGTTGCGACGTGATTTACATGTCACTACTTAGTGACATGGCAATCACGTCACTAAATTTGCCTAGGAGTAAATGAAAAGCGCATTTAATGTCTAATGTTGCGACGTGATTTTCATGTCACTACTTAGTGACATGGAAATTAGGTCACTAATATTTTTTTTTTGCAAAAAACCAAATATATATATATATATATATATATATATATATATATATATAATTAAATTAATAAACTAAATATATTAAAATTTATAAATTAATTCAATAAACTAAATATACTAAATTTAAGAAAGTAAAATTATAAATCTAATATTACTAAATAATGTAATTATAATTTAATTAATAGTTTACACAAATTCAAAATGAAAAGTTATAACAACAAAATAAAAACTAAACTAAATCAACAATCAATCCGGGTCGGAAAACTCATCCTCATTTAGATTTTCCTGATCAGTCGGCGTAGAACCCCCCATATTTTGGTTTCCACCAAAGGATTGCATAAATTGTAGCATTTGTGCCTCCATATCCGATTGTCTTTTCGCCATGACCTCCATTTCCCGCTGATGCTCACTCCGCATTGCCATCATTTGGGCCTCCATTTGGGCCTCCATTTGGACTTTCAGTGACGCTTCACGTTCCGCCGCCTCACGCCTCACCTCATTTATCGCCAATTGTCTTACAGTGTCTCTCTGTTCATCTGTTAAAGTTACAGGACGTGAACCTCCTTCCCCGTTGAGAACTCTTTGATATAGAGTTCTATCATCAGATCTCAAGGTGCCTGCCAAATTTCCACCACCAAAAAAACACCCGTTAGGCCCCTTGCCGCCAATGACTTTACTCCAAAGATAAAAATCTACATCTGGATGAAGCGGCTCTCCCGGTCTTGGAGTATACCGAGGATTAGCAGTCAGAAATTGTACAAGCAATGCCTGATAATCATCCTACACAAACAAAAAAAAAGTTAAATATAATTTAGTTGCCACATGAATTTCACGCCACAAATTTAGTTGCCACATGATTTTCACGCCACAACATGTCACATGCCACATGAAAATTATAACACATACATTCTACCTGTCAGAATTAATTAATAAATCAGAATAATAATACCGATTTAATTCATACATTATAACACATACATTCTACCTGTCGGAATTAATTAATAAATCAGAATAAAAATCCCGATTTAATTCATACATTACAACACATACATTCTAACTTTGATCACCAATTTGATTCATATATCAACACTTTATCGGCACTTCACAATCACCACCAAATACATCATAATTCATCGCTTAAAGAAATACCGATAGCTTAAAAAAATAATACGGATAGCTTAACCAAATATAATACCCAACTTAACCAAATAATACCGATAGCTTAACCAAATATAATACGGATAGCTTAACCAAATATAATACCCAACTTAACCAAATAATACCGATAGCTTAACCAAATATAATATGGATAGCTTAACCAAATATAATACCCAACTTGAACATAAGGAGCAAAACCATCTGAGCATAATCCAAGCCTGACATTTCTAGGTTCTGCGGCAAAATCAGGATGTATTCGATCAAAGTGTTTCCATGCCTCGCCATCAGATGGATGCCACATAGTGTCTGGACTTGTTTTGTTTGTATGATGCCATGTCATCTGACTTGCACTGTGCATTGAAGCAAACATTCTTTTTAACCTTGGAATCATCGGAAGATAAAACATGGACTTTTCTGCTACACGGTCTTGATTAGTGTTAATGGCTCTACTGCGAACTTTATATCTTGGACTCATACAAAATTTGCATTCCTCCAACAATCCATCTTGAGTACCAAACTCATTGTCATAAAACAACATACAACCATTAATGCAACAATCAATCTTTCTTACTCTTAAGCCCAACTTCGACACCAACTTCTTTGCTTCATAAAATGTTGTAGGTAAGTTGTCTTTCATTGCAGTTGAGTCCAACATCATTTTTACAAAGAATTCCAAACACTGATCAGGAACATTCCAATTTGACTTGGCGGCCAATAATCTCACACACATTGATAACTTGGAGTCAGACGAACCGTCAAACAACGGCGTATTCATCTCATTCAACAACTGATAAAATCTCTGCGCTTCTTCGTTCGACATCTCTTCCCCATCACAATCTTCAGGTTGATCATAGGTCACATTCACACCAAAAGCATCCTCAACCATGTCACCGATCTGATTAAAGTTTTCCTCGTATTCAATAGGCGGTCTTTCCTCATATTCCATTGACGGACAACTACTTGAAGCATGCGTACTGCTAGTCTCTGGTACTCTACTCGGCAATTTTTCACCATTAAACGTCCAAACCCAATAACTTTCCATGAAACCCCTTCTATACAAATGCCTGACCACTTCATCTGGGTCACTAATTATAGGTCTACATTCACATTTAAGACAGGGACGCCTAACTCCTCCTTCGCTTCGACAACATTCTTGAGCAAACGCCCACGTGATAAACCCGTTAACTCCTTCTATAAAATTGGGTTTAAGTGCACGTCTTCCTGGTTCCACTCTATCGTACATCCAACTACGATAATACAAATAATATTTCATACTGCACATATATCCAATCATTCTCTTTTTAGTAACAATAATTAAACATTTACTTATATCAACTATAAGTAAATAATTAAACATTTACTTATATCAACTATAAACAAAATATTATTATATTATTTTTTAAAACAAAATAATATACTTCACACTATAATAAATATTTTTAAAACAAAATAATATATTATTTTTTAATAACTATGTAGTAACCTTCTTTTAAAATGTTGTTTAAAAAAAAAATACTAATTCACACTATTTTGTTCTTAACAAACTTATTATTCCTTTTAAGAAATATAAAATATAATTCTACTCCATTGTATTTTATTTTAAATATATACCTAATATATTTCATTTCTAATAACATTTCATTTCTATTTTGTTCATCAATTTTTATGATCTCTAATCATCAAAATTCAATTATACCAAATATATATACAAATTTATTATACCTAATATATTTTATCAATTTTTCATCATCTCTAATCATCAAATTAAATTCAATATTGAATCTATTTTAACAATCTACTTTCAACTCTTTTCATCATCTCTAATCATCAAATTAATTTTCTACAAACCTAATTTACTACAAAACTAACATTCATCAATTTTAACCTTCAATCTAATTTTCTACAAACCTAATTTTCTACAGTCTAATTCATCAATAAAAAAAAAACCTAAAAAAAATAAAATGCCAAAATTACCTCTATCTTCCTCTATCAATCTTCAAATGTCTTCTTGAAATGCTCCTTCAATCACAAATATTACACCTAAAAAAAATTATAACACAAACAAATAATTTATACAAAATTAAAACGAAAATAATAAATAAAATACAGAAAATTAAAAATGATTTGATACATACCTTGAATATTTTGCAATTGGAAGGAATAGAATGAAATTTGAGAGAATGGGTGAAGAAAAATTTGGGAGAAAATGGGGAAAGAAGAAGGGTTGAGAGGAAGAAGAAATGGGGAAAGAAGAAGAAAATGTTCTTCTGGAACGAATGGAGAGGGAGAAGCGTTTTGGGAAAAGGTATTAAGACTTTAGCGACGTGATTTTCACATCGCCACGTTGCGAAATGAAAATCACGTCGCAACAAATGCACATTCCCAACCCACGTGCTCCTTGTCAGTCAACTCTGGCATTAAAGTTTTTTGGTTTTTGTAATTTTTAGTTGCGACGTGATTTACACGTCACAACTGAATTTTGAAAAATTCAAACTTCCCCCCTGTGCATTTCTGACTCCAATTGTTTTTCAATTTTTTATTTTAAGTTGCGACGTGATTTACACGTCACAACATTTTTTTTATTAAATTCCTGACTCCCCTCCTTGATTAACGTTACTTTTTATTTTTAAATATTATAAACATGTTGCGACGTGATTTTCACGTCACAACTGGTTTATTTTACACACGTGAAAATCACGTCACTATTTCACGTGGCTAGGAAGCACTTTTCTTGTAGTGACGCTTCTAAGCATGGAGTTGAGTATTGTTCTTGGTTGAAGCTTTTAAGCAAAACTAATGTGAACACTTCAGAAGCAAAACAGAGAAATATTAAACTTCAAATATCATTGTGAACACTTCAGAAGCAAAACTAAGTATTTTGTATTTGAAGTGCAATATCTTCGAAATTTGAAAGTATTTTTGGTTTTTTCCGAGAATGTGGTAGCAATCCAATCCATAGGATGTCTTATGCAATTTCCAATAGATAATAGATTAGAACACAACTAAGACTCTCCAAAAGTGTAAACCATAGTGACAATGCATTTATTCTTTCACTGATGGTTATATTTCTCTTATTTTAAACGTAACATTCAATTAGACATATAATGACAACAAATTATTGGCCATTTTGGCTTATAATAACAATGATTAAAAAATCATTTTAGGCAGGGACAATGTTGTAGCCCTCTCTGTTGAATGAGCCAACAAAAAATATTCTGACAAACAGAATGTGTCTTTTTATTGATTCCCTGACTGAAGATTCAAAATTTGAAACCTGAGCCCTTACTTCAGGTAACACTTATTCATAGCAAGAGTTTGAAGATTCTTCCAATTGTGTCTTCATTGTTGTGTTTTCCCATCTCCTTTTGATAACCATTCATCATCAAACTAGATGATCGTTCCGTTGTTTATTACCGAGTTTTTTAACACCACCGTGATCCCTGATCGAATATAAAACCCCTCAGATGATCTGTCACCCTCCTGCACATTCTACGCCCCAAAAACAATTGTCATTAATTTGATTTCAGAGAAGTATATGAGAAATAGTTGAAAAAGTAGAGAGCATAGGCAATTAAGACTTACTTCTTTGTTTGCAATTATAACATTGTTTCCAATTCTTGCATTTTTGTCGATTATACAATTCCTGCATCAAGATTCAAGTCATGATATAGACTTACATGTAAAAGATACAAGAGATAAAGAAACATTTGTAAATCCAACATAGAATATTATTCGGATCCGTTATATTGTGCCGATCCAATGAATAGTATAATTATATGCCATGTAATACATGAATGGTGTTATATGTGAAATTATGACAGCATTTTCAGGTTTTAGGATTCTTACATAATTTTCGTATTCTTGCCTATGCCTATAGGAACGTCCCCCGCTGCTAAAAGAGACGCAATTTCAGCCTCTGTCTGATAATAGTCGGCACCCATCATCAAGGTATCCTGTAAAGCCATTGTAAATCTGATAACACGGCTTCATGACAGTCGTGTTAAAAGAAGTTGGACAGATAGATATTTTTTCTTTTTACCTTTAGCTGCACTCCAGAATCGAGTCTCGAGCGAATTCCAACTATGGAATGCTCAACCATGCACTCTCTTAAAAAGCAACCATCCGAAATCAAAGAATTAATCACCTGCAAGAGATGTTATTTCACACTCGTTAGGCTCCATTAGAATCATATAAGGTTGGTTATATTATAATGACGGGATTTTTCAGTTCTACCTGACACTTCTCCATTTTAGACGGGGGTAGGAACCGAGGACATGTAAAAATAGGCTTTGACTGATCGTATAACTGAAACTTCGGCGGCTTCGACATGGAAGAAGAAGAAATTGCAATTTGTATAAACTCATTGATCGATGATACCGGTAACTTTTAAATACGGAAAGACCTACCTTGTCCATAAGCGCCAAGTTTGCATCATAGAAAGATTTTATAGTCCCAATATCTTCCCAATAACCACTGAAAAGACATGCCTGTGATGAAATACAAGGGCCAACCTTGATTGTTTACTATAAAAGCAGAATATGATAATTCAATGCATCAACCAAAAGCTACTTTGACAGAATGTTTGGTGACAAAATACTTTCGCCCGCTAAAACAACTTTTATAACTCGAGTAGTTTTTACTTAGAGAAACTACCTGAACTTTAAAATCTCTTATAGCCTTCGGAAGGACCTCGGATCCAAAATCATTTGCATTAGGATAACAGTTCCTGAAAATTTATTACCGAAGAAAATTGGATATCACATCATACATATCTGAGTTGAAACTTTGGAAAATATCTTAAGTTAATAATTACCTGAGAAGTTTGCGAAGAACGTCTAGCTTAAACACGTATATACCCATCGATGCGATATATGGAAGCTTCCTTGCTTCTTGTGTGGATAATCCAAAAATACTCGTATCTACATGCTACGATAACAAGTAGAGAAATCAGAGACGGATGATTTCAGATTGAAAACTGGCACCATTATATAGTTATAGTATATTACACTTCAATGTTTTAAGAGGAAATTGGAAAAATAACAACCATAGATCTTAATAATTCTCCCTTGGGTTTTTCCATGAAGTGGCGTATCTGTCCTCTTTCGTCAACCTTTACTAATCCAAAATCAGAGGCACGACTACGAGTGAAAAAAAATAAAGAAGAAAATGTGAACACTTGAGAAGCCGAATGAGTAAAAAGGTGTTAGAGGAAACTTTATTTAGAATACCTGCCATCCACTGGTAGACACGATACCGATATATCAGCATATGAATTAATGTGCTTCTGCAGATTTGAGATCAGTTGTCATGTGAAACATTCAAAATGAAAGCGAAACATCAAAAGCGAATCATAATTAACATCTAATAATACCAACCTTCACAAGTTCCATGTAATCCATTCGATAGAGCTGATCGCCACACAATATCAGAATGTTCTCTATGTTTTTATGCTCAGCGTCCTAAACTCAAGTTCCAGAATCTTATTCAGTTTTCTGATTGACGTAAAATATATCCTACGAAATCTACAATTGTATGATCTTGAAAACTAACTATATATACCTCAAACAACCAAAGGAACCGTCTTACAGCATCGGCTGTACCCTGAAACCACTTATTTCCTGATTCGCCGAGTGTTTGTGATGCTGCCAATACCTACCATATCAAACTTTTAGTCTGTATACATCAAGTGAAAGTAAAAAATATAATTCAGTGACAAAAAAGGAAGGTGTACCTCAATAAAACTACCGCCACAGTTGACGCCACCTCCCAAATTATATGTTCGGGCAATGTGGCGATTGAGGGACTGAGAATTGAACTGTGTAAGGACGTAAATTTTGCTAATTCCGCTATTAATACAATTACTCATTGGTATGTCCACCAGCCTATAACAACCTCCAAATGGCACCTAAGAAACACACAAAGAACATAAAAAAAACACACATATTAGTGAATTCAAACCTAGTTTTGGAAGAACATAACAAAACGCGAGGATGAATGAATTCAACAGTTTACAGCAGGTTTAGCCCTTTTTTGAGTAAGGGGAAATAGACGGGTTCCTGCTCCACCACCTAAAATGATCGATGCAACAGTCTTTGGGTTGGCCTCTTCTTCAGCAAAAAATGGTGATTGTAGGGTCTGAAATGTAACATTATCTAAGTAAATTCATATTCATAGCATGCTTCACATCTAAAAAAACAAAATTATAGTTTCGTTGCATGATCATGAATACTTTTTTGAAAGACCAGGTAAAACTAAATAAATCATTAGTGATCAAGTTCGGTCAAAAGTAAGAAGCATGCTATGATACGAGGCTCTGATACCAAGTTGAGAAACATGGTAGAGCCTAACAACGAAAAAATTACACTGATTGTAGGATACACTTTATATAGTAATCGTAACTAACTTGTAACGACCTTAAACAATATTCAACTAATTCTAACAATAGAAGAAACATAGCATTGCCAAAGAACTAAGACATTGACAAGAAGCAGAATGGAAGTGAATATACCATAAAATTGTTTGCAACATCGGCAAGCGTAGCATTAGCCAAAAATCTTCTAGTTGTGTTTTTTCTTTGTACAACACTTACGAATTTTCCATATGGAAAATCAAATGCTGCATTCCTTGAATACAACTTGCTACCAGAGAACGAAGAAGACAGAATCCTGTCACGGTCGAAGAATGGCTTCTTTGAACTCAACAACATAGAAATTCCATGTAACTCACTTGTCATCATCATTACAAAATTTCCATACACTAAGAAAACTACCTTAAATTCTTCTTTCAAGCAAGTTATTATTTAAAGTCCAAAAGCTTACTAGTACAAAATTATCTAAGAATTGAAAACAAAAACTAATAAATAACAAAGCAAATCAGAACATTTTATGTACAACCTTAAAAGAAAGAGAAACATGTGTAAATGAAATTAACTTAATTAAGAAACATCAAAAGATCCTTCAAGAAAAGCAATGCACCAGAGAACAGAAAAAGAGGGAAAATAAAGCAAGAGCATAATTTACAATATTGTTTATTTTATTGTGTTTCCACCTCATTTTGTTTAATTATGAATTTAAAAGAATTAATTAAAGCAAAGTTGGTTTCCTCAATGTAGAGCAAAGAATGGCTTAATACACAAAACTAACATGGAAAAAAAACGTCAGACAATTTCGTACACAAAACAAACTTAGTTGTAAGTTTCTAAAGATTCTCTGCAGCTTACACTACACTTAAAGCTAAAATGCATCTTTATATTCCTAAGTGTATGTTGTTTCTCTTCTCTTTTGTGATTAATTTAACCATTAATTAAAGGTTCAAACTTTTAAAATCAATGAAGCAGAAACTTAGTACTTTCTTTTACCATAAAAATCAGTTATAGTAACAAATTTAATGCATATAGTCCTCCTCGTACATTACTTTAGTTTTACATCTTTCTTTACACCTCTTTTTTTCTTTTAAAATCCTCACTCTTCACTTTACAGCTTATACTTCTTCAAGCTTTTTCAGAGCTGTTTTCTTAATCAATTTTTATTAATAAATCCACTAATTAAAATGAATCTTACTAATTCATCATTTATGATTATCTCCTTTATACATAAATAAACAGTGACAGATAAATAAATGGAACAAATCCAAACTCCTTTACAAAAGCTATCGATGAATGTTGCGAAGTACTCCTTTCCATCCTTCAAATAAACTTCCAAAAAAACACTGATGTAAGAATACAATCAGTAAGAAAATATACATATCATTCCTTAGCTGTGTAACCGAATACCTAACAGCTCTCTCAACGAGTACTTTGTCTCGCCGTTATCTTCCTTAACAGGCTAGACTTCAGTTTGGCAATCAGAAATTACTCCTTCAAGCTTTTCTATTCTATAGACATGCCTTATTCCAGAGCCAGCTTCTGATGACATACAATTACAGATAGAAGATGACTACAGGATGATGCTTTGCAAAGTAGCAAGAGTGTTGCTACACGCAGCACGGAGAAAGTTATTGGTGGACAAACTGGAACATCAAATGCCTACTGTACATCAACATGATCATAATACTATTTATCTATTCTTAGATTGTTACATAGATGATCAAGCTCTGGTCTTGCATCCATCCACCCGGCAAATTCTGTATCGGCAGGAGAGGTACAGTAGAGATACGATGTGAATGTGATAAGAAAAAAATAGCGCCTGCCAGAAAAACAAATGATTACATAAACAATAAGTCCATATGGTGTACACATACTTTTTTATGTGATTACTACTCTCACAAATCCAATAATACGTACGTACTTCAAATTTTCTACTCTTTTCCAAAGTTTGACATTAGGTGCAAGATCAACATGTTAGGTAGTTGTGATTTAGTGGTTGGATTGATAATTAATAGTGCTAAATGCTAACTTAACACTGTTGTTAATTAAAGTCAACCTTACAACAATAGATAACTTCTTTAAAGAACATTTTTTCTATAAACTCACCATTGTATTTAAAGTTTGTAACATGTAACATGTAACATTTCTCATACTCCACCAAAAGAGATTTTATATTAATGTTTGATTCGCTTTTCAAAATATTTTAATTTTCTATAATTTAACATGCAAAGTATACACAATAGTTAGAAACAATTATAGGGATCCGATCGCAAAAATAAACTATTATAAATTTAGTTGTTTAAATGTCTATATCAATTCCTGCATCCGTGTAAATCCGACCTCCGCACGCTACATATATAGGCCCCAGCAGTGTGCGCGAGGGTGTGAATAATTCTTCTCATACCTTTTCGAGAAAATATATTAATAGCCATCGGTAGGCATCAAGAAAACATTACGGTTAGCAAGGCAAGTAAATGTACCTCAAAGCCTTGATGCCCATGTCCATAAGATATGCACGCTCCTCATCATCAACATCAGTAAGCTTTCCAAATTCTCTATTGTAATAAAGAATATCATCTCGTATATGCCCTGCGCCTGCACATCTATTAAAAAGAAAAAAGAAAAATTCAGTGCCTTTAACTAAAAGCCAACAACTATCATCATAAGCTATGTTGCTAAATCAAACTTCCTTGGCAGGTAAATGATGAAAAAGCTACAATAAAACTACAAAAGTGATGACATTATATATTTGCAGAGAAAAGGTAAATTGAACCAGGGAAAATTGGTGAATGCGACCACAAAATATAGGGGTGATAGGGAGCATAATATATCTACTCTAATGTTGAATGCATTTCCATTCAGATAATAAAAAATGGTTAGTAAAGCATCTAATCAAACTATTTTGACAACCTTTCAATGACAATGTCAACATCAGCTTTGCTTTGGGGGCCATGTGCGAGGACTCTTGTAAGGTTCAAAATGTCACGATAGTCGCCCATCCTAAGTGCTGTTTCATTAGAAGCTCGGGAATGCAAATTCTCTTCAGTAACTGCAGATGCATCAGGACCAAATGAAGGCTGCAGGACTTTTGATGCAAAGTTTGCATCTGCACCAAGTCTAATACAAATGATGGCCATTGCATATGCGACTCCACCAAAACCCGTGTGTGATACAAAGAGGTAATTCCCTGCAGAGCTACAATGAAGCAAGAGCTTAGAGGGGTGCAACCAGTCATACAACAAAAATGTTGGATTTAGAAGATCCATATACTTCAAAGTAGAGAGAGACTTACTCATCTTGACAGTACTGTATTGCATCGACATCGGAGGCCAAGGCATCTCTCTCTCTTGTTAAGGGTATTCTTCGATAGACAATATCATATCCATCATCTTGTAGAAAAGAATAAACTTCTGCTGGTGTCTTCACATCATCATCCAGAATGTTTTCCCAGTATCCAACCACAGAAGACTGGTTTGTCGAGGGGTCGTATTCTTCCCGGTGTAGTAGCATTCGCCCACCAGACTCTTTAATCTCAGCCAGTATGTCTTCTTTCAGCCGTGCCTCCATGTGTTCAACCTGCATTTTAAGTAACCATGAGTTGTGCAACACAATTACTTTTGTAATATGTTCCAAGAAACAAACTATTGTACAAGATGGCTCACCACAGGACCGGTGATTCCGACGTGTTTGAGTGTATCAACATGTTTGTTTAACTCCCTAAGGACAAAGGGAACACAATTGATATAAACAACCGCTTCTTCTCTTACATCGGTCAATATAACTTTTTGAGCAGTGAAACCAGGTTTAGACTTGGCATCCAAGTAGTTTAGCATCTCCTTGGCCCCAGAGATGGTTGGAGTAGCCATGCAATACACAGGGTATTCATCAACCTGAAAAAGAATGGCATTCTCCCAGTCATCATACCACTTATAAATCAATGGACAATGACATGAAATTTGATAATGCAAAATGCTGTCAGCAAATCAAGTTTATATTTTATTATTGTTTGCTGGTTCTAAAAGCTATAGGTCAACAGTAACTTTATATCTTCATCGATGTACTCAATTGTCAAATTTTATAATAGTTATTTTCTTTAGCAATACTTTCATATATAAAAATACCTTGTAGACATGAGGTGCACCATGTATTTGTATATGATTGGAAGTTCTCTGTCCAGGAAAGAAATACATTTTAAGTATGGAGCCCTTCCCCAAAACAGAACCATTTCTGGTCTTGACAGTAGCCTCCATCACTGCATCTCCATGCTGAGACTCTTGTGATTCTCTCAGCTCCTCCTAAAATTTAAATTGGCATTATTAAAGCAATTCTACTTTGAAATTTAAAAAAAAAATCATTTGAGTATAGAAAATTTACAGGGACAGTGAAAAATCTCCCAGGTCTTAATCTGATGCTCCATTTCATAGCCTGTACCTCTGGCCTTTGACGTGACCAAACCTTAAATGTCATTTTGGAATCTCCTTGTCCACAAAACCCATCGAATGCTTCGCTTCCAAGATATGCTGCAAAAGCAATTAGACGGAAGTACCGTTCCAAGTACTCAGCACTGCGATTTAAAGCCACCCTCCTTACCCTATCCTCAACATGCTGTTGATTGGATACTTTTCTATATTGTAGAACAGCTTGACGAATGTTTTGGAGTGCAGAACATCTATCAATAACAGCATCTAAGGCCTCTCGGCATTCAACACCGTTATCAAATAATGTGGTTATCTTCCATAACAAGAGAATGTCATTTATACCAAAAACACGGTTTTGTTTCTCGTCCATCTTCATTTGTGAAGTACTGGAGGTCAATGCAGTGACACAGCCCTCAGCTTCATCTCCGCTTGAAGAACCACTATTTGATTGTTCTCGGGTCATATCATCACTCAATATTTTAATGGGCCTACCAAAATCAATGCGAAGTTTTACAAGGCAGGCTATGACAGTACCAGTAGTAGTCCTTCCCCGACCCATCTGTTATATCAATGAGATATTAGCAGCTATAAATGAGAAGGAGAAAAATACTAGAAGAACCAGTGATGAACATAAATGAATGTATTCATAAAGAATAAGAAATTACCTGACAATTGAAAACAAAATTAGTGTCCTTTGCAGCAGAAGCAATATTAATTGCCAAAGTATCAAAGTCAGAACGTTTAGGAGCTTTTCCGTCAGTGATGGGTACACGTGCATACTTAATGGGAAACCCATCAGCTTCCAGGCTTTTGAAAACTTCAAGCGGCGTTTGAATCACATCAGAGGTAACCTGCTCCCAAGCATCATATATATGTCCATCATCTGTTTCATGAATAACCATTATGGCACTGCTATATTGTTTAGCTTCTCTTAAAATGTCTACTTTTAATCGTGCTTCCATTTTCTCCACTCTTTCACGGCCAATACCCTGAAAGAACAAATTACAGCTTCCAGTTCACCAATAATAGGAGGAAAGAATACCAAATTAATATGGAATTCAAAACAGCATCTAATTTCAAACCATGAGCCAGTTTTTCTGACAACATCTATTTCGCCATCCCCTTTCATAACTTCAAATTTATCGAAAAGATATGTCAAATGCAATGTTTACCGTGTACTCCAACATGTTTTTGTATGGTCTTTCAACTTCTCGAAGAACAAATGGCTTCCCATTGATGTAAATCACAGGCTCTTCTCTCATATTATGCCAAAGTATTGGGTGTCCACCATTAGTGCTGCCAATTCTTTTAATGACTGATCGGATACCATCAACAGTTGGATTCGCAACACCAAAAACTGGAAATCCAGGAATTTTTCGAAAATTAGGAGCACCGTCTACTCTCTCCGGCAAACTTGGATTTTGGCATCCAGGACAGTGATCACTTTTAAGAACAGTTTGACTGCCAAGAACCTCACCCTTTCTCAAGGCAGCAACCATACCCATCTCAGAAGGCCGGACATCAGTTGATTCGGCTATCTTCGTTAAAGATGGTTTCAAACTTGAATATCCAAGTGCACCCATTGGATCTCTCCTGAGTAACCTGCAGTGCCAACCATCACGAGTCATGCCAAATACATTGGTGATCAAAACCTTGGACCATATATAAAAGATTATGTCTGAAAGTCAAATCAAGCTCAGTTCAGTAACAATCATGATCATTGCTAGATATACAATTCAATAGTCAAACTCAGTTTGACTCGATACTTATACATCCACACTCCACAGGCTTAATGAAGAGAAATCAAAAAGGAAAAGTAACAAAACATAGACCTCACATAGTGAATAAAGTTTAACCTGCGAATAATGCTGTAGAGTTCAGGCCTTGCTCTCATCCAATCAGAAAAACTACTTTGACCAGCAGTACTAGAGAGGAGTATATCCCTTTCTGAATGAAGGTACACCGCAAAACATATTAAAAAGTAGTATCTCTCCAAGTACTCCACAAAAAAGGAAAGTGATGCCTCCTTTTTCATCTCATCTGGTTGTCGCAAAATGCTATTACGATAGGTGCCAATTGCTTCACGCAAATTCTGAATTTAATGAAAGACACGGATTTAATGAGGCAATTTTAGAAATATGAAGATTCAACCCACAAAATACATGGAAAGAAATTCACAACATTCAAAGAGACGTTAAAAACAGAAACCTGCATTGAAGCACATTTGTCAATGACTTTGTCCACTTGTCTTTTCCCGTCAACACCACCCTGAAGAATGTTAGCAAATTAGAATAACAAGAATAAATTCTCATTTTATACAAGAAATATCAAATTTAATGTCAGTACCTCTAACACCCGAACCAAGCTTCTTATGACTGCATATTCTCCCCTGCAAATTGCCTCCTCTGAGCTTGGCAAGTGGTCAGCAACATTGGTCATAGATTGAAATATTCTACCCATCGAATTGCTTCTTGGAATCCCTATCATATGACAATGACATAGAAGTAATATTTTTGTTAGTGGAAAATCCACTGATACACTTTATGATTTAAACTTAATGATGAAGGAGCAAGAATAAATTAAAGGAAATCCTGGAATGTGGGTTCATGTGCTCGTATAGGTGCAGTAATGAGCAAAATAGCGCTTCTGAAGTATAAAAGAGTTCGATAATTTTTGTAATTAAACAGCAAAATAAATAGCTTTCAATCAGATGCCGAATGTCCAAGAATCATAATCTTATATTCAAATTTCTGGGATGAAAAAATGCCATTAATAAAAGAAAATAAACAACAAAATCAGAAGAAAAAAAACAGAAAAGTTGAGTGAATAAATAAATAGAAGTACCAGAGGCCCCAATTCGATTGAGGTAGACCAAAGTTGCGATGACCATTCCAGTTGTCGTTCGTCCGCGCCCCATTTGACAATTAAAAATTATTTCTGTTTTTACATCAGCTTGAGAGATTTTATGCACCTGAAAAATCAAAGAATAAGATCAGCTAAGATACAAGAATTCATTGGTTTTGCAAAACTTCTTGAATAAAAAGGGGGCTTAAAAAGCATTATTTTCTCACAAACAAATTCATGCAAACACAACTGACCAAAATATCAAAATCCAGTTCCTTAGGCGATTTTTCATCAGTTACAGGAACGCGTTCATAATCAACAAGGTATCCCTCCTTTTGCAATGCCTCATACACCTGCATAAAATAAAACAACTTTGAAGCAAATTTTAGCAGGAAAAACTGATTTAATACTCGCATTTCCATTCTAATACCTCCAACGGCGTCTCTATAGAATCACATGACACGGGTTCCCATTGGTCCACCATCTGACCATCAGGAAGTTCATCCGTTACAAGGATCTTATTACTGTATCTGTTACATCAACATAAATATTAGATTGTTCATAAAGATTGAAAACAATCATAAATCCCGCATGACAAGTTAGTAACAAATACAGAATGGCCCCGAAGAAATACCTTCTAGCTTCCAATACGATGTCTTCTTTCAAACGAGCTTCCATTTGTTCCACCCTATCCCTATTAATTCCCTGATTGATTACAAGTCCGACATAAGTTAGACGTAAAAGCACACAACAGTCTCACTGAAGCAGTAATTCACTCAAATCAACCGAAACAAGCCAACCCAAAATAGGCATAACCGCAATTGCAGCCGCAGAGTATCAAGTATTTTGGATCCTTCTTAGGGGTGGGAATAGGCCAGGCCGGCCTACAGGGGCCTACGGCCCAGCCTACATAGGCCTAGGCCAGGCCAGGCCTATTTAATAAAGAGACCAGGCTTAGGCTTTTTTAAAAGCCTATTTTATTAAATAGGTCAGGCTTAGGCTATTAAAAAAGCCTATGAAGCCTTATAGGCCGACCTATATTTTCATATATATTAAAGATATGTTAAATAAATTGGTTCATGTATGCATATATATATATTAGAAAAAAACTGAATAGGCTACCCTATATATATATATATATATATATATATATATATATATATATATATATATATATATATATATATATATATATAAAAATGCTGAATAGGTTCACTTATATATGTATATATAGGCCGACCTACAAGACTTCTTAAGTTATATAGATTAATTGAAAACTTTAATGAGATACAGGCTTTTTAAATAGGCTTTCAGGCCAGGCCAGGCTTTTAAAAAGGCCAGGCCAGGCCAAAAAACTGAGCCTATGATAGGCCTTAGGCCAGGCTTAGGCCTATAAAGTTTATCGTAGGCCAGGCCCAGGCCTTCTAAAGCCTAGCCTAGCCTAGCCTATTTCCACCCCTAAATTCCTTCTACAACCATACCCCAACTACAATTGCATTGACTGCATTGTTTGAAATTTTCCTCAATATCAATAATCACAACGCAACTACAACCACAATTTAAAACCTTGAAAACTATGAAGCACTGACACCGGAAATACAACACCTACACTAACACGTCAACATTCATTATAATTTGAAAAAATGATTAAATTAAACGTAATTACAAATGTCAGTGTCAGTTTCGGACACTGCACTGACAGTCTCACACACTTTTTCAGAGGTGCCGTTGCTACAAATTTGGCATTAAAGAAATTGAATCAACAGCTTACCGTATATTCAAGGTTGGAGAATGGTCTCTCCACATCTCGCAAAACAAAAGGTCGGCCATTAATGTACACAAGCTGATTTCAACAAAGAGAGAAATAATGTTAATACCTATCATAGTATTATCATTATTAATCACCATTTCATCATAATTACGAACAACTTAATGAAAATAAAAATAATCAAAACTTAAATTTAACTACATTTCTACTTATCTAGAAACACTTAACAAAAGAAGCAAGCTATAAGTATACCGGTTCTTCGCGAAGACTAATCCAAAGAACTTGCTGTTTTTTACCGCGAGCACCAATGTGATTAAGAACATTTCGAATTCCATCGACCGTCGGAATCGCAACACCGTGAACATGCAAAGACTCCGCCTGACGATAATTCGGAGCACCTTCGATCTGAGGCGTCAATAGCTTATTCTGGCAACCAGGAAAATGGTCGCTCTTCAGAATAGTCTTCTTTCCAAGTACAGAGCCTTCTCGCATTCTCATGACTTCCTCCGGTTCCTTCACTATCCTCAACATCTTCAACTTCCACAATTGCGAACTATCAACTACTGTAATGTAATGTGCTTAATGTATAGTTTTCACCTGAATTTATATATGCTGTCAACTTCACTGAGATTTCAATTTTTGGATTAAGAAGCTTCAATTTCACTCCATTTTTCTAGTGGATTTTCCTGGGAAATTATTCTGTACCTACCAAAACCCCTTTTTGTAACAGCAACGTGAAAAGCGTGAGCAACAAGAAGAAAAACGTGTATGCATCTTGTGATGTGACTAAACTTATAAACGCTAATCACTGTTTATTTTTTAATTAGTTTAACTAATTTGATAGTATAAATACGTTTACCGTGTAGTATATGCTTTTGAACTAACGGTTTATTTTGAAAGCGTGTTTGTTTGGATGCGTTATGCTGTGAATATTCTGTTAACTTTAATGCCACGTTGGCATTGAATGTGCGTTTATTAACGGACGGTGCTCTTTTTATTTTCCTTGTAAACGGGAACATGATTAGATTTAATTTAAATATGCTTTCTGTTTTCTTCTCCTGTAATGATATATAATGTGGATAAGGTTGAATGAAAATAATGATGTGGAGTAGCTTGGTACATTGTACAATTTGTGTGTTTTTTTTTTTTTTGAGCTAGTAATTCTCCTAGATAGACGTGTATGTACAGTACATGTCAACTAATAATTAAAATTTATCTATTATTATTTATTTTGGCATGACATATTATTAAGAGTAATCCTATTCTTACACCAATACTTACACCGTATTTATACGGTGAACAGTGTTTTTTAAAATAAAATCATAATATTTATAAAAAATATTTTTATTTTTAAAATTACGGACAACACTAGTCATGTACGGACGTGCATTAACCAATTTCATTACTGCATTAACCAAGTTTTTATACTGCATTAACCAAGTTTGATGACTGCTAAAAATTATTTTTAATACCTGGATGTTGCATTAACCAACTTCATTACTGCATTGACCAGGTTTTTACACTGCATTAACCAAATTTGGTGACTACTGTAAAGTACTGTTCATAGGTGTAAGAATAGTATAACTCAAATTTGGTTAATGCAGTGTAAAAACTTGGTTAATGCAATAATAAAATTGGTTAATGCGACATTCAGGTGTTAAAAATAATTTTTAGCAGTCACCAAACTTGGTTAATGCAGTGTAAAAACATGGGTAATGCAGTAATGAAGTTGGCTAATGCAACATCCAGGTACTAAAAATATTTTTTAGCAGTCATCTAAGTTGGTTAATGCAGTGTAAAAACTTGGTTAATGCAGTAATGAAGTTGGTTAATGCACGTCCCTACATGAACATTGTTGTCTGTAATTTTAAAAATAAAAAATATTTTTTATAAATATTAGTATTTTATTTTAAAAAACACTGTTCACCGTATAAATACGGTAAACAATATTTGGTGTAAGTATTAGTGTATAAATATGGTGTTAGAATAGCATTACTCTTATATTTAATAATTTTTTTTATTTTTTCTAATACATATGAAAACATGGTCATGGTGTTTTTAATTTAGTGTATGTATAAATTCATGGTGTATAAATAGCAGTCCTCATTATTAATTACAAACGTATTTTTATTTATTTATCACAAACGTATAATTTATTTATTAATAAATAGTTTATTTTTTAGATTCTATTTTAAATAGCATTTAATTTATAATTTATCATTTATTTTTTTCATCCACTTTTATCTTTATTATTTTGACTAAAATACATTTTTAACTTTTATAATTTATATTAATTTAAAATAAAATAATTATATATTAAATGTCATTATATTATTTTAGATTTAGTTAAACAGTTAATTTTATCAAAAACTTCAATCAAAACACAATCATCTGTTATAAATTATAAATTATCAATCATAAGTAATTAGTTATAAACTAATCAATTAGTTTATCTATCGATCGTTATTTAAAAAAAAAACTTAAAATCTTTACACACAGTGGCTTGGATTAAGTAATGTCATTTTCAGACCTAAGAGAAAAAGTGGCTTGGGATTTAGAATCTCCAATTGGTTAATTTGATCTTTTTAGTCAAATTTATTGAGAGACAAGTGTGAGTTTTAAGTTCCACGTTGTTTTAAAATATTAAATGTTGAGTATTTTATAAGTGAAATGACTCATATACCAAATGCCTTAAGGTTTTGGATGAATATATGCGGTGTCTCTCTCACTTGTTTGGGTGAATATTTAACCCAATGTGAATGTTTCCCCTCATGATGACTCCTAAATGGTATTAGAGTCAATGGTTCGACTAAGGGACCGACTCCTTGTATCAAAAACCTTCTTGACAAGGTGGTGGCCAGGTGACATATCCCGTTGAAACTTTTGTGATGTGGTAAGGATCTCAACGACAGTACACGTGTTTGTGGATGAAAGAGCTTTCACTTTGATGGACTATCACTTGAGGAGGAGAATGATGAAAAATAAATGTGAGTTTGTAAGTGAGACGACCCATATATCCAATGTCTTAAAGTTTTTGGTGAATATGTTACGTCTCCCTCACTTGTTTGGGTGAGTCTCTGACTCAACGTGGATGCTTCCATTCGTGATGCCCCATCAAAATGAGAGTGAGATCATGTATTGACACTTATTTCTAGGATACCGATGGTTTTAATCCACCCCTTGAGTTTAGGTTTCCTAGACTCTTTAGTGTGTGATAAAAAAGTGGTACGAAGGAGAAATTGGTTGTTGATAGGACGATGTTTTGGTTTGGGATCTAAGGTAGAAATTTTTTTGTGTATAAGGAAGGAATGGTTGCTAACCTTCATTTTCGTTATCCAAGGAACGACTCTCTCTCTCTTTAGATAAAGACAAATGGTGGTAGCGCCATGATAGGGATGTGGTATTTTTGCCATCATCAGCTATTTTGATCCAACTTTAACTTTTTATCCTTTCTGCTCAATCTCTCTAAAATGATGACTTAACCCTTCCCCTCATTTGAGTTAGTAGTACTCCTTCTATAGTTGTTTGTTTTTGGCAACTTTTACAAGATGAAATCACTTTCATGAAAAATTTGTTTAAGTGTTGGGTTACAGTTGATCTAGTTAAGGTTTTCTGATCTATATGTAGGGAGACAGTAGAGTCGATTTTTCATTTATTTATTATTTGTGAGGCAGCTTCGACGTGTGCTATATAATTTTCAGGTGGTTGGGTGGCTATTGGTCCTTCCTAGAAATCATAGATCTCTTTTTGAATTAGTTATCTCTATGGCCGGTAGATTTAGGATTACACATGAATTTGCTGTGATACAATATTTTATTATCTAATCGATCTAAAAATTCCATAATATAGTAATTTTTTTTCAGTTCATAAACTAATGTTAAGGATGTGAAAGAAAAGAGTATTTTATTGATCTAAAATTGATATCTTTATAAGTTTACAATAAACTCTCGTGCTTTCTATGTTTGGATTGAGAATTATATCTTTTTGGCTAAACCAGTAACACTTTGATAGTCTTTGAACTATTTCCTCTAATATAGTATTTTTTATGCTTCTTTCAAAAAAGTCTCAATTTTATTGATTGTGGTTCTTATAGACATATATTCCCTTGTTGATTAAAAATGTGATTTTAATTGCACACGTTGTTTGCTTGTTTAATTTAGGTGAATATTAAACAATCGTATTGATTCCTTCCTTCTTTTGACTCAAATAAACTAATTTTCTAAGTTAATTTTGGCTTGTAACTAAATAACGCGCATGTGAAAGGCACATTGGGAGTAACTTAAATTAATGGAAAAGTTTATCAAGAACGTGAAAGCCATGGTGGGAGATCCATTACTTTTATATATTTTGAACTCTTTTGACTAAATAATGCATGCTTCAGAGTTCACACTATGATGCACCATTGTTTACCTGTACTTTAGATTACTTGCAAATATTTAATGGCATAGTAATCCCAACAGTTTTGTGTGTTGTTTTTGAGAAACCAACGTGACATATTTATATCATACTTTCAAATGAATTTGTTCTTAATTTTTATAATTAGTACTTCTATACAAAAATATGTGAGAACATTATGATATTTCTTTGCCTCTGTATAGATGAGATGTAAATTATTAACAAAAGATTAATAGAATTTTAAAAATAAAGAGATGTCTAACTTTCACATTTAAGATTGAAAGATTTTGGACTAATTGATACTATTTTGAGATCAAAGTAAAATGAAACAATGGAGGTCATAACTTAGTCAAACACACCATGTTAAAAAAGTGTTTGATACAAAGGAAGAAAATAAATACTTCATTTAATCTTTGTGTCATGCTTTAAAAGAATGTTGGAAACCACTGCCTATTTTGTGCAATTAAAGAAAATCTATCGGAAAACTTATTACTCCATAAGTTATTTAATATTTAGTT
This sequence comes from Vicia villosa, assembly GCF_029867415.1. Taxonomy (NCBI): domain Eukaryota; kingdom Viridiplantae; phylum Streptophyta; class Magnoliopsida; order Fabales; family Fabaceae; genus Vicia; species Vicia villosa. The sequence goes on along the minus strand of NW_026704971.1, from coordinate 9,192 downwards.
AACAAAAATTTGATAAAAATTATGATACCGAAAAATTTATTACAAATTAGTTGATAAACAAAAATTTAGTAAAAAAATATAATACCAAAAAATGTATTGCAAATTATCTTATAAATAAAAATTTGGTAAAAAAATTATATTATCGAAAAACCTATTACAATTACAAATTATTTGGTGAACAAAAATTATATATCAAAATTCTTTAAGGGACGTTATCTGGTACATGTGTGTAGGGGTACAAAAATTTTTGATTTTGAAAAAAATAATAGATAAATTCCAATTTGCTATCGATGTATCTAAGAAAAAATATAGGGGTGGAGAGATAATCATTAGGATATGGAATAAAGTTTTCTAGTAAAAGGTGTAGATATACTATAAATTCGAACAGTGAAGAGTAGATCCATCTTATTTTCCGTCATATTAAAAAGATACATCGATAGCAAATTGGAGATCAAATATTGTAAGTATTGTAGATCATAAATTTTTAAGGTGAATATATACATTAACTAAAATAAGTGTATATATCAACTAATTTCAAAATAATAGAGATAAAAACCATCTTTAAATTGGTTTAAATACTAAACATTCTCAACGTAAATTTAAAATGAAGTGGAAAATTAAACATAAATTTTAGTTTATATGCAAATCATGTATATCTATGGAAACTATAACTATTCAACCAAAATTTCATAAATTGATAGAATTCTTGATCAGAAATTTATGCTGCAAATTGAAGTAATCATAATATGCTCATGAATCCATTATGGTATGGTAGGCTACAGGACAAAACCTGACTTGAGTTGAAATGAAATGTGTTTCAAAACACAATTGCAATAATCTAAAGTTAGGTTCTGTTATGTAACCTTTCATAACAATGAAGGTACATTCTTACTTTGAAAACAATCTTCCACCACATCAATATAGACTCACGTTCACCAAGCCATTTATCAAAGATGATTTTTGTAGTATATTTCAAAATACAACTATGGATAAAAATTGAGATAAATTACTTCAAAACTATAATAATGGAAAATAATGGAAAAGAAATAGAGTGGATCCTTACTCCTGCAATTACTAGTAGGTTGTGTTATTTAGGTTAGTAAAACTAATTATAGTAAATTAAAAAATATATATATATATATATATATATATATATATATATATATATATATATATATATATATTATATATATATATATATATATATATATATATATATATATATATATATATACACACACACACACTTAATATAAATCTATTCTCTAAAATTTTTTCAAATTATATTGACTTAATTATCATTAAAAAAATCTCCTACACCAAAAAATATATCTCTTCATTTTTTAAACTTTAATTCTTATATTTTAAAATTATATTTTCTATAATTTTCATTTTAGTTACCACTAAAATTGTAACTCATACATGATAATAATATATAAAAATAAAAATTTAAAATAAATTTCATTTTAATGATCATTAAAATTGTAATTAATATTCTACAATGATGATAATATAAAAATAAAAAAGAAAAAATGAATGTATTAACATTACTACTAAAAAATATTTCAAATAAAAAAATATGTTAAAGAATTGAAGTAGATAAAATTTTAAAACTAAAGATTAATTGATATGATAGTTTAAAGTTTATAAATATTTCATATTAATATTTTAATAATATAAAATAAAAATATTATTTTATATTTAGTTATAAAAAACTTTTCTTGATTTATATTAAAATATTTATTCTTTATAGTTTTTTAAATTTGAAATGTCTAGGGATATGTTCTCTATGTTTTTAATAAAATTTCAGTTTTTATTTATCATTATATAAAAATATAAAGTTAATAACACCGTAACTATAAATTAATTTTTATAGTTTCTTTACCATTAATTTATTATAATTGAAAATTATTTTTATTAAAATATTTATTCTTTATAATTTTTTAAATTTGAATTGTATGGGGAAAATTTTCTTTTAATAACCAAGTTTTAAAAAAATATATATACATAACTAACAAATATTTCAAGAAAATTACCCTAATAAGCAATAACCATGTTTGGGGATATTTCACACGTTGGCGTCATTCCATATGGCGCCTCCTATTTTTTTTCAAAATTTTCTAGTCGCCTGCAGATTTACCTGCGAATATTCATGCAGAAAATTTTAATGTTTTGCATGTATGTAAATCCGCAGGTAATTCCGCAGGTAACTGAAAAAATTTGAAAAAAAATATGAGGCACCATATGGAATGACGCCTACGTATAAATTACATCCAAACATGGTTATTGGGATAATTTTCTTGAAATAGGAGTTAGTTATGTATATATTTTTTAAAGCTTGGTTATTAAAACAAATTTCCACAATAGGGAGATGTTTTCTATGTTTTTAATAAAATTTCAGTTTTTATTTTTTATTTTTTTTTTAATAAGCAATGGGATTATAAGGGAGTATTATGGATACTCCAAACCAAAAGGAACAAAGGGAAAACTCCTTCTACTCAAAACAATTGAGAGGAAGGATATTCCAAATGTGAAAATTACAATGATCCCTAACAACATAATACGAATGAAGCCAATTCCAAGAGAATAAAACTATCCCCGTAATACATTCGGTAAAACTAAAAGACTCATTTCTAAAAATACTCGCATTACGTTTTAACCAAATATTCCACACCGTTGAGAGCCAAATCACCGCAATGATAATTCTCTTAGCTTTATCCTTCACCTTCTCAAAGAAATCAAAAAACTCCTCAAACTCTTCCAACACAAAATTGTCGACCGGGCCAATCCACTCGTACACCTTCCTCCAAATCCTCGCAATTACAAAGCACCCTCCCTTCAAATGCGATAAATCTTCCTCCTCCGTTTGACAAAAAACACACAAACTCCCTCCCTCTACCAAAGAGATACCCCGTTTTTTTAATTGGTCCTTCGTTGCCAATCTATTATGAACGAGTCTCCATCCGAAAAAAAGAATTTTCGGAGGAGCTTTAATGCTCCACAGAAATCCAACTCTCTTGAGAATAGTAGAATCTAAGGAGGGACTTTTAAGCTTTTCAACAAATCTATCATAGCAAGAATTTACCTTGAAAATTCCTGCACTGTTGCAGCCCCAATAAAAGCTGTCAAAAGTCCTCTCCGTAGGCCGGAAACCGTCAATTTGAACAACCAACTCCTGCCACAAAAAGTCACTACTGCTACCACCATGGAGCAGCTCTTCCGCGTCCTTCCAGCACCACCCAGCAACACCAAAACTGCCAGCCTCCGCTACCGACATTGCGTCATTGTTTGCGAGCACGAACAGCTCCGGAAATTGATACATTAGAGCTTGCTGCCCCGACCACGTACTGTACCAGAACGGGACAGCAGTACCACTTCCGAGATTACAACCTATTGCACCTGCAAAATTATGATTAAAGAGAGCAGCATAATTGTCGGATGTTAGAATATCCCTCCACCAAATGGAGTCATTTTTCTTCACTACCGATATGTCACCTATAAGGATTTTCAACCTTACATTTCCGTATCTAGCCTTGAGAATTTTACTCCAAACCGCCTCCTCCTCCACCAAAATCCTCCACTTCCATTTGCTAATCAAAGCCAAGTTCATTATTTCGATGTTTTTAACACCCAATCCGCCTTCTTCCCGAGATTTGCAAACGGTGTCCCAAGACACCCAATGGATAGTTCTCTTTGTTTCACTACCATTTCATAAAAACTTTGCTTGAATAGCCCGGATTTCATTTAATATCTTAGACGGCGCTTTGAAAAAGGAAAGAGAATAAATTGGGATTGAACTTAGCACGGAATTAATCAAACACACCCGCCCCGCACTATTGAGATTTATACCCTTCCACACGGACAAACGCCTCTTAAACACCGAAATTAAATCCTTCCACATAGAAAGCTTCCTCGGATTGTCTCCCACCTTGACACCAAGAAATTTGAAAGGAATTATGCCAACTTTGCAAGAGAGAAAAATAGACGCCGCTTCTAAGTAATCTTCATCCGCATTTACCCCAAAAAGGTTGCTTTTGTTAAAATTAACTCGCAACCCCGACATTAATTCAAAACCCCTTAGTAAAACCTTTATACTCCATAAATTCGCCGTATCACCTTCCGCCAAAATTATGGTATCATCCGCGAATTGTAACACATTAACACTCACTTCTTCATTAATTTTGAACCCCCTAAAATCTCCATTCGCTATCGCTCCTCTCATCAAAGCCGTGAGGACTTCCGTGACTATAACAAATAAAAAAGGAGATAACGGATCACCTTGTCGGAGCCCTTTTTCCACTTTAAAGTCTTTCGTAATACTACCGTTGATTAAAACGGACATACTACTATTGCAAATGCATCCCTCCATCCATCTCAACCATCTATCACCAAACCCCATTTTCTTGAGAACGAAGAGAAGGAACTTCCAACTAACCCTATCATAGGCTTTTTCAAAATCCACCTTCAAGATGACACAACTCCTCTTCTCTCTTTTGGCCAAATCCAAGACCTCATTCACTACCAAGATACCGTCTAAAATGCTTCTACCCGGCACAAAAGCCGTTTGATTATGCGACACCAATTTCCCTACAACACATTTCAATCTACCCGCCAACATTTTAGCAAGAATCTTATACAAACAACCCACTAAACAAATTGGTCTAAATTCATTCAAGGATTGAGGATTTTTGACCTTTGGAATAAGAGCTAAAAACGAAGACGTACATCCATTCGTTAATCTTGCCTTGACGTAAAAATCCTCCACAAAAAGAAGCACATCCTTCTTAACCAAATCCCAAAAGAATTGAAAAAATTCAATTGTGTAGCCATCCGGACCGGGACTTTTGCTACCATCACAATCCCACACCGCTTGTTTCACCTCATCCTCCTCAAAAGGCCTATCCAACCAAACGCTATCCACCTCATTCAAGCAAGCGAGATCAACTCCTTCCGGGACAGCCCTATCCAAATCACCCTCTTTAAAGTAATTTTCAAAATGATTTTTGATTTCCACTTTAATCTCTTCCACACCCTCAACCGTTCCCTGAACGCCTTCCAAAACCGTTATAGCATTTCTCCTCCTTCTATCTCTTAAAGAGTTGTGAAAAAACCGAGTATTCTTATCGCCATCCTTTAACCAAAGTTGTCTAGACTTTAGTCTAAGCATGCTTTCTTTAATACCGATATAATTCCAAAAATCCTTAGTAGCTTCTTTCCTATCTTCAACTAAAGAAAAGGAGGAACTCCCGAAATTGTTTGCGATAGAAGCATCCAACTCGTTGATCTTACCAACCTCATCCTCTATCTTTAAGTCGATCCACCCAAACACCTCATGATTCCACCGCTTGATACTTGGCTTCAAAGCTTTTAATTTTTCAAAAAGGACGAAATCTCCTCTTCCCACAAACTTCAGTTTATCCCATTCACTACAAATGAAAGATTTGAAGTCCTCATGTTTAAGCCAAGCATTGTTGAATCTAAACGGTTTCGGGCCCCAATCTATGTTCCCGCAAAAAAGACGAATCGGGGCATGATCCGATATATCTCTAACTCCAATCCTTTGATCTATAATCCCCCACTCATCTATCAACTTACTTGTCACCAAGAAGCGGTCAAGTCTACTCATGGCCTTCCCGTTATCTTTGAACCATGTAAACTTTCCACCAACGCAAGGAACGTCAACCACTCCCATGGATTCAATAAACTCCTTAAAATCACTCATACCTCTACTATTATGATTAACCCCTTCCCCCAACCTCTCATGACTACTAGTGACCTCATTAAAGTCACCCCCGAGACACCATTCAGAATCTTTGTCCTTGTTCCGCCTATGAACCAAACCTTCCCACACCTTTCTTCTTTGAACAACCGAATTGGGTGCGTATATGTTTACTAAATTAACCGAACGCCCACCTTTAGTGGCATTAATACCAACAAAACCAAGCCCTCTGTAACTGAAATTGACTTGCAAAGTTTCCTTCTTCCATAGAATTAACATACCTCCCGCCGCACCTACCGAGGTACAAGCCGTCCACTCGACATTTTCTCCTCCCCAAAAGGATTTAGCAATCGAGTCAGTAACACAGTCAATCTTGGTTTCTTGTAAAAAGCACACGTCTATTTTGCCGGAACACAACAGGAAACTAATTCTCTTTCTCTTAGAATAGGTCCCTCCCCCTCTAATATTGTAGGATACAATATTCATGTTAAAGCTCTATTAACCGCCTTCTCTCCCTTCGCCCCCCTACTATCTCTTCTTTCCATCTCCTCCAACTTTCTAATGGAACAAATATCATCAACACCTCCTACTACTCCCAACCCAGCCAGAGATTTCCACAATTTGTTTCCCACCTCAGAATAAGAAGAATTGAGAATCCTATGGTTACATCTCCTAACATCAGAGTCAGTATTGGACAAGCATGGGAGAAACGTACCATTTGAAATGTCGTCTTCTTCCTTTGAAATGTTGACTTGCTCTACAACATTATTCTCCGCAGGACCTTCGATTTGATGAGAACTGGAAATTTGTCTCGGTGCTATACAGGCAAAGTAAGAAGGGGCTGCATTGACCCTTGCGGCAAAATCTTGTATCTTACTTACTGACTTTTTTTTTTCTTTCTATTATTTCCATTGGGCTTAGAAATAGCCTTTCTGCAAGCTTTATCAAATGATAATGGGCTACAAGATTTTTCAACCACGTTCTTAGGCCCACTAACTTCCCACCCTTCCGAATTAATGCTCCTATTCGTCCGGGCCCCACTTTCGCTAGAGCCTTCCTGCAGATACACCTTCTTGCCGCTACGAGCCAAAGCCACGTCATTCTTGTTAGAACAAGATTTGTTCTTATCAATTATCTTAGTTTTGATGATAACAATAATATGAATTTTGCTTAAGATAATATGGTACTCTAATCCAATGCAATTTCCCTTTCAGGAAATATATAAAGAGTACGCATAATTCAGCGCTCAGAAGATGTGTCTCAAATGGTTCAGCATGCAACATCAGAACATGGTCTGGCAAGACATCAGAAGATGGTCGAAGCAGAATCAGAACATGGGTCTATGAAGCATCAGATGAACAAGAGATCAGAAGCACTGAAGATCAGAAGATGGTATCACGCAACAGAAGCACTTCAAGATCAGAAGATCAGAAGATGCTGTGCACCAAGCTGTTTGACTCTGATGATATTCAAACGTCGTATTCACAAACATCAGATCAGAAGGAAGTACACGTGGCAGACTACGCTGACTGACAAAAGGAACGTTAAAGCTACTAAAGGCAACGTCAGTAGACACAGCGTGAACAAGGCTCGAGGTAGTTGACAAAAGTGTATAACATTAAATGCAATGCTGTACGGAACACGCAAAGCATTAAATGCACCCAACGGTCATCTTCTCAACGCCTATAAATATGAAGTTCTGATGAGAAGCAAGGTTAACGATCCTGAACAAAGACAATTCAAATTAACTTGCTGAAACGCTGTTCAATCAAAAGCTCAGAATCTTCATCAACTCACTACATTGCTGTTGTAATATCTTAGTGAGATTAAGCTTAAACTGTAAGAGAAATATCACAGTTGTGATTATCGCTTTTAAGAAGCATTTGTAAACTCTTGAATAGATTACATTAAGTTGTAAGGAACTAGAGTGATCGTGTTGATCAGTATACTCTAGGAAGTCTTGGCAGTTGGCTGAGCAGTTTGTAACTAGAGTGATCAGGTTGATCAGAATACTCTAGAGGAAGTCTTAGGAGTGAACTAAGCCTAGAGTGATCGTGTTGATCAGTAGACTCTAGAAAAGTCTTAGAGGGTATCTAAGCAGTTGTTCCTGGAGTGATCAGTGTGTGATCAGAAGACTCTGGAAGACTTAGTTGCGGACTAAGTGGAGAACCATTGTAATCCGTGCGATTAGTGGATTAAATCCTCAGTTGAGGTAAATCATCTCTGCGGGGGTGGACTGGAGTAGCTTCGTTAACAGCGAACCAGGATAAAAATAATTGTGCATTTTATTTTTATTGTCCAAGATTTAAAGTCACACTTATTCAATCCCCCCCTTTCTAAGTGTTTTTCTATCCTTCAATTGGCATCAGAGCGCCGGTTCTAAGGTGCAAGCACTTAACCGTGTTTAGAAAAGATTCAGGAAGAGAAAAACGCTTCATTTAAAAGATGGTTGATGAAAGTGAAAAGACTACACCTACACCTGCATCTACATCTGGCTCTGCTGAGCAATACAACGGTAACAATGGTTATACTAGACCGCCGGTATTTGATGGTGAAAACTTTGAATACTGGAAAGATAAACTGGAAAGTTACTTTCTGGGTCTAGATGGTGATCTATGGGATCTTCTGATGGATGGTTACAAACATCCTGTAAATGCCAGTGGCGCAAAGCTGTCAAGGCAAGAAATGAATGATGATCAAAAGAAGCTTTTCAGGAATCATCATAAATGCAGAACTGTTTTGCTGAATGCTATCTCTCATGCTGAGTATGAGAAGATATCTAACAGGGAAACGGCCTATGATATATATGAGTCCTTGAAAATGACTCATGAAGGAAATGCTCAAGTCAAGGAGACAAAAGCTCTTGCCTTAATCCAGAAGTATGAAGCCTTCAAGATGGAGGATGATGAAGACATTGAAAAGATGTTTTCGAGATTTCAAACTCTGACTGCTGGATTGAGAGTTCTTGACAAAGGATACACCAAGGCTGATCATGTAAAGAAGATCATCAGAAGCTTACCCAGAAGATGGGGTCCGATGGTGACTGCATTCAAGATTGCGAAGAATCTGAATGAAGTTTCTCTGGAAGAGCTTATCAGTGCCTTGAGAAGCCATGAGATTGAGCTGGACGCAAATGAGCCTCAAAAGAAAGGTAAGTCTATTGCATTAAAATCCAATATCAAGAAATGCACTAACGCTTTTCAGGCTAGAGAAGAAGATCCTGAAGAATCAGAATCTGAAGAAGAAGATGAACTGTCCATGATTTCCAGAAGGCTAAATCAACTCTGGAAGACCAAGCAAAGGAAGTTCAGAGGCTTCAGAAGTTCAAGGAAATTTGAACGTGGAGAATCTTCTGATGAAAGAAGATTTGACAAGAAGAAGGTCATGTGCTATGAATGCAATGAGCCTGGACACTACAAGAATGAATGTCCAAATCTTCAGAAGGAAAGTCCCAAGAAAAAGTTTCATAAGAA